>NC_134703.1:122766504-122956504 GCF_043290135.1 Rhipicephalus microplus
CTCGCGCATCGTGACCTCGAGCACCTTTTCTTTTTTTTTCTTCTTCGAATAGGCAACCTTTTCAGTGCAATCACGTGCGCACGCGTGGACAAGTGACGGCATCTTGTGGCAACCTTTGTAACAACCGAGCGCTCCATGTTCAAATCAGCCAATGGTTTTAACATGGAGCGCGCGGTTGTTACAGCCAATGGCTGATACATGAGCTTACTGGGCTTATTTTCCGTGATTTGTTGAGAGAAGAGAAAGCTATTTTTCGCTGACTTTGATTATGTATTGTGAATTCCAGGCCGCGTGCTGCGCTATAATATTTGGGCTCACGTGTTGTCCGGAGCCTCTTCTACCGATATGCAGCGTTTTCTGACCATGCTCAAAAAGTGTTACTGGGCCCCTTTAATAGCTCAACAAAAACAAGCTTTTTTAATGGGTTCGAGCATTGTGTGACGACTGGTTGTTCTTTCGCTGTTGCAAAACGCTTTACAAGTCATATTAACGCGATTGCTTTCCAAACATCATGCCTGCCTAAGGCAAGTTTGTCAACAAGTACCGAGCACGGGCGTGACTCAATAGTAGAATACTGGGCTGGCACCCAGCGGACCCGGGTTCGAGCCCCACTGTGTTAGTGGTACTAGGTTCCTTTTTTTCATATTTTTTTCATATTTTGCCGATGTGGTTATGGACACCAGCAGCAGCGGCAGTGGACAACTGCGGCGCTGCGTGAAGCCCGAGTTATGATCTCATAACAGCTTTCGTTGTAAAAGAACATAGGTGAATGGATGCATCACAACACACATTAGCTGCAAGGAGCACGTGACGAGCTGTTGGCCTGCGAGTGCTGTGTTGTGGTGGAGCACATTTTTGAGAGGTTTACAAGACTTACCATGCACTGTTTCTGTGCTGGCAGCAACAGGTATGAGGCCGGGCTGCTCCATCATTCCATCTGTCAATGTTACATAGCCTTGTGGCTGCGAAGGGCAGCCGAATGCCTGGGTTTGTGGCCAAATTGGGATCCGAATTCCTGGGTTTGTGGCCAAATTGGGATTCGGAATCGCCTCATTGCACTTCAGTTATCAGGCTGGTGTAGGCTGCCACATCGTCTCATTTGGGTTTATACTGTAGATGGAACACGGGACTGTGTAGGTTCTTCGAATGATGTGACTATTTTTAAATGACAACTGAAGTCGTGAAGGTTTTACTTCATCTTGCAAATACAGCTAAACAAGCAGTTTATTTCTCTCTTCTTTTTCCAACTTACCAAATGAGTCTGTTTTACCAGTCCCATGAAGAATAAATAAAAATGAGTTAAACGACCTGCAGTTAGGTTAAATTTCTAAGGGTAGTGAAATAAGTGAAAAAAAAAGTAAACAAGATTGTAGAAAAATGCAATTTTGTGCTATTCTTTTCTTTCATTTTTCAAATGTGGGTGTTTCACTGGACACTTGTATTTTAGCTACGCTATGTTAGAATTTCGTACATTTATACAGGAGTATGCTTGTGCTAATAGTGAATTTTATGTTCGAAGTGAATTCGAAGCGAATAGTGATTTTGATAGAATAATTTCTAATCTAATTCGAATGTTATGTAAGACATATAAAAAAAAAGGGAATATTTGTCATGACCTAACTAACCTGCACGATATTTCTTTTAAATTGAAATAGGGGCTCTATGCAAATGCCTTTTTTTTTTTTCGTTCAAAGGAAGTTGAAACAACCATGCGTAGTAGTTTGGGTAGGATGCGAGTGATAAGATACTTCACGTTTTAAAATTTATTATTCTCGGAGTATGTAAGCTGTCATAACAAGCTCAATAAAATGATTTGAGGGTAACATGAGGGTAACATAACAAAAGGGCCCTGCAACACTTCTTCAAGTAGCCATGCAACCAGTAAACATGCTTGTTGCCTCACAAATTTACTGTCGATCAGCCCAGCACAAGTGGACTTCCAAAAATTTGTTGCACGCTGCAATTGCATTCTCTTGTCTCGACGAAATAGCTGAAAGCTAAGCGGGAGGAATGGCATGGCGAAAAAAAAAACGTCACACGCACATCGTGACCTTGAGCACTCTTTTTTTTTTCTTCGAATACACGGCTTTTTAGTGCGATCGCGCTGAAAACAAGTGGCAGCCTTCCGCAGCAGCTCCGGCAACGACAAGCACGCCTTGCTCAAATCAGCCAATGGCTTTGACTAGAGCCGCATATTCTTTCTTGGCGGTGACAAGTGATTTTTGAGCTTGTAGTGCCATTTGCAGAGGGAAGAAAGCAATTTCTTGCTTTGAAAATTTATTGTGAATTACAGGCCACGTGCTGCGCTATAATATTTGCCTCGTGTGTTCTCGATAGCCTCGACTGCCGCAGCTTTTACGACCATGCTCATCAAGTGTTGCAGGGCCCTTTTAAATTTGAAGGGGGACTTCGTGGCAAAGCGAATTTCCTTTAGGTAGATGCTTTCACGGCTTAGCACACGTACATTGCAGTGAAACCACCTTTACAGGCGGTTACATGCAGATTACTATACACCTAGTCGTTCATTGCGAATACTTTGAAAATATTCGATCATTTCAATTCAAATCGGAGCGAACTTGAATACTCAACTATTTGTTCGAATATTAGTAGCATTCGAATAATTACACAAGCCTATACGGGACAGTTTATAAATAAGCTGTTATGTGATTGTGTGTGCAGCAACTTCAGCTCCGATTCCCACTGGTAACGGCGAAGTTGCATTGGGAGCTGCCACACCGGCCAGGACATCTCCGGGCTATCCCACTGCTGCCAGCCGACCGGCTGAAAAGGTGTCGAAAGACGCTTACTATTTTATCCGACTGTCCATTTGTCTGGTGTGTCGTTTGAACTTTAAACCACTCGCAGACCCTAGCAAGCTTAATGTTTACTTTCCTTAGTTAGAGCAGGCGAGAAAAACAGCATTGGCCTATGATAATTTCTCAGCAAGACAGCAGCCCACAGATATTCAAGCTTCTCTTTGCGGCTAATGACGTGTCTTCGATAACCTTCTCTCCCCATATTTCCCTTCATAGCCAATCTGAAATGTCATTTTGTTTTTCCTGGCCTAGTAAACGCATCTACCCGAGTGGTTGTGGCAGTGTACTATTGAATACAAAGTTGAATAAGTCTGTTGTTATTCTTGGTGATAACGACTTGTTCAATGAAAGTTTCATTCGCTGTAGCATTTCCATGGCAGTGGATTGTGAAAACTTCCTTCCCACTAGAGTGACTTCATGCTACTCGTATTGTGTTGTACGCAGAAGAGCACAGGTTAAATGCCGGTGGTGGCAGCCGCATTTCAGCTGAGCCAGAGTGGGAAAATACTCATTACAAGACGTCTCTCACAATCCTGTTAATAGAGGGGAGGTGGACTAGAAGTGAAATTCTTAAACTTTTGTAGTAGGGCACTGAAATTTGGAATGCCTGTTGGATAATGTGCACAATGACTTTTCACCAAGTTTCATTATGATGCCTCCAGTATTTTTGACAATACAAATTTTTAATTGCATCATTGTTATACCAAACTTGCAGAACACCTGGCATGACAAAGAAGCGTGGTAAAAACGCACAGTTGCTGACATACCTTAGCCATAGGAGTGCTGCATACTGTGACATTCTCCAAATATTTTTATCAGACCAATTTTTTTTCCATAGAACAATCTTTGTTTGTATAATGCATTTATCATGTCAAAGTTAGCTAAAGATTAATAAAACAAGATGGTGATTAAAAAAAAATGTAGGGACACATTAGCATAGAGAATTCCCTAGGGAACACGGTGCAACTAGCCTCATAAAAATCCATCAAGCTATAGTTGTGCTATGCTTTTTGCCAGTGGGCCTGTCTAGTCAAAACACCCTTCTGAGAAAACTGGCACTAAAGTTGCACTGTTACTTCACTCAAACCTCAATAACAAAGTTGCATCTTACATCCAAAATAGGTTCATTATATCTGAAAATTTGTTTTAAAGGTTTATTCCTAACACTACAATTATTGCAAGACTTTTTTATTTACTTTGTTATAACCAATATTTTGTTATATCGAGGTTTGAGTATACAGTCGAAACCCTTAATAACGAAATCGCCGGGAAAACCGAAAAATTTCGTTTTCGCGAAAATTTCGTTGCCGCGAGTATGAGACATAAAAACCGTGATACGGCCAGCAGAACGAAAATTTATTGCCAGCAGTCGGTCAACTTACTTTGCCGACCCTTGCCATGCAACAACTTCAAAGCTCTCCCTTCGCACTGGCGAAAGTGGTCCATTGCTACGTCCTCGTCATGTGCGCCGAAGAAGGAGCGAAGGCTGTCCAGCGCATTTAAAACAACCCGCTGGTTGTTTTGGATGCGCTAGCGCGTCGTTCCTGCCCGCAGTCTCGCTGTCAGCAGAGTTAGGGCTAAAGCCGACTCCGATGATGTGCCGCGCTCGTAGACCGTGCGCCCGCTCGTAGTAATCTGGTCGTGTATCCGGTGCGGCCACTCGTAGTAACCTGAACGTGCCGCCGCTTACAGCTTCGTTGCTTGCGAAGAAGCACGTCGCCATGAGTGCGTCGTTCCTGCTCGCATTCTCGCTGTCGGCGGAGTGAGGGCTAAAGACGACTCCGATGACGTGCCGCGCTCGTAGTAACCTGATCGCGCATCGATTTACTGCTCCTAACTAAAGCGCAATTATATCTGAAGTGATCATCGAGCCGTGAACACGCCACGAAGTAGCAATTTTTGAGAGCCATGTCCTCGCGACGGACAAGCAGCAGATGACGATCTCCCGAAGCGAGGCGAGCTGAGGCAACATGGCGGCCACAGCCAATTAAGGGCCTCGAAATGACCTTCAAACATTTGCTTTTTGTGCACTTGTTTTTAAAGGGAGGAGTCAGCTGAGGTGGGAAAGTTAAACACGAAGAAATGCTCTTTCTGATGAGCCCAAGATGCCGGCTCCCGGACCCGCAACCGTGAAGCCATAATTTTCTGAAAATCGTTGTTTTCTCGAGATTTCCAGAAAAAGTTTCGCTACCTAAGTGGGTGAAATGAATTTCCGAAGCACTTCTGCGCGGTTTTCATTGTAGATATTTTGGAATCGGATAGAAAAAAGGGTTCTAGAAACTGAAAACTTGATTTTCAGAAAGTAGATCTTTTTTGCTATTTTTCGCGATTCCAAAGCCGCGTCCCCCCTTAAGTAAACAAAAATGGCGGTGCCCACGCTAGCGCGTAAAAAGCAGACGTTTACAAATTTTGAGTGTGCATAACACGCATACGAGCATATTTTCGACAGTTAACCTTTGGTGGGAGGGTAAAATAAGGCCTGCACCGTGGTAGAAAATTCGTTAATGCGGGATCGCTGTCCAAAAACATTTCGTTGCCGCGAGATACGTAATACATGGGCTTCTATGAACGTTCGCCGGGGATCCGTAATTATTTCGTTGCCGCGGGCATTTCGTACTTGCGGGGTTTCGTTATGGTGGGTTTCGACTGCACATGTAAATCAAAATACCTTGGAGCTGTAGCATTTGGTGACTTTGCTTGCAGGGACCTTCCTGTGCCCTTGCTCTCTCATTTTTTTTTCTACACCTGATGGATTTCTTTTTTTTTTTTTTTTTTTTTTGGGGTCAATTTCTGCTTTTTGTAGTGTGAGCCTACCAGGTTCGATGACCACTTTCATGTTACAAGTCTGCAATCATGCAATCGAGGGAGCTTACTTGTCACAAGTTTGACAGATAAAAATTCGTCTCCTCTTCCGAACAAGTTCACATGTCACCCTCGCCATGATACGCTTCATCCTTCACCTGGTCACGGAAATGTAGTGGGCGAGGCTTTGATCATTTCAGTACATTTACAAACACTTGCTGTGACCCTAAGCACGGCTTGAAGTGCGCCTAAGTTGTATCACTACTGAGACTTAATATTCTTCTCCAAGCGCTCGGCCGCGGGTTCCATGAAGATGGTGCCCGATTTGCTGGTTGATGGCATTCAGGGGCGATGCACAGCATGCCTATTGCAACGCTGCCTCAAGCGATCGCTGTGCGTCAAGAATGGCCAACGCCACTTTCTCCACGCCCACTGCTGATGTGTAAAATGCTGATTCGCGATTCGAAGGCGAAATCGTTCATCATAGGGTGTGATTTGTTTCTTGTGATGAAGCCTGTTCACTTTCGCATGTGCGCTACCACAATGCTCTTAGTTGAAATTCGCCTTCAACAACGGCACCATGGTCAAATTAGGCCTAACCATTTTTCTGAGCTGTTAGCCCGATTCGGTGAGAGCAGTTGTAGTTCTGATGTTTCAAGGTACGCCATGATAGATCAGGAGTATAAAATGTTTTGCCGCTGTGGTCTTCGTCATGAACTCTGAGATGCTGGCGGGCAGACTGTCTAACAGCGAGTTCGACGTGTAAATTCAGTACAGGTTCGAATCTCGCTTTGCGCTGTTCACGTTGTCCTACTGTACTACAATAGTTTAGTTTCTTGGAGTGTCTGGTAAGACGTAATTAGTAATTATCGTCAACCTGCAAAGACAGAATGAGTGTGAACACATCATTTAATCACTAAGTAGCATGATATTCCATAGCCGTGATCTCGCAAAGTGGAAACCGCAGACGACGCACACATGGAGCGATATCGGACCAAAGGCGTGGCATGCCAGATCATTGTGGCAGCCGCAGTTAATCTGGGACCTCAAAATGACCTTCAAACATTTGCTTATTGTGCGCTTGTTTTTAAATGGAGGAGCCACTGGAAGCTTGGTTTTTGAACAGGAAGAAATTCTGTTTACGATGAGCTCAAGATCTTCATGCCTATTTGTGACATCACAAAGCATCTTTTCTGTTTTGTCTTGTTTTTTTTTTGAAAAATGAGTTCATTTTTTAGGTTCCCACAGTAATTTGATTTGTCTGCGTGGGCAGAACTTTTTAAAAGCACTTCTGTGTAGTTTTAGTGAACATATTTTGGATTTAGATTAATAAAAAGAGGGGGCTACAGAAACTAAAAATGAGATTTTCAGAAAATCGATTTGTTTACCTTTTTCGTGATTCGATCCCCACGTCCCCCATTAAGGTGAGAGAGTCCCATTAAAAGCCAAAGAAAATGCTTGATGTGCTGAGATTTTTGCCCAACAGTAATATAGAGTTTTTGCCCAAGACCACTTGTCCTAAAGGCGAGGCAAGGGTCTTAAATTAGCGCAAAATTGTAAAAAGTGCCGACTTTCAAAAATTGCAATTTGAGGTATTTATAGCTGGAAGTATGTTTTGGAAAAATACCATTTCTTTTTGTTAAAAGCTTAATATACGAAATTACAAATTTTTTTAAAACTGAAAATATAATTTTCTTGGCATTGTTACTTTTGTGCCTTACGGAATTTTTGAGCAAGATTCTGTGAATATATCTAAACAAACTTGGCACCATTTTTTTCCGCAGCACTTGAACTACAGGCTAAAGCTTTTATTTTTCTCAACCTTAATAGAATTCTAATTATATGACAAATGCTAGCTAATTACTGGAAGCTCATTTTTACCTTCCAAGTTTAAAAATATTTTCTCATAAAAAAATAAACCGTTTTGACACTTAGTTTGCTTTAGCCTGTAGGATGAACATTTTAGAGGAAACATGTAGTTCTTGAGTTACCATAACGACCCGTAAAAAATGACCTATTTATAATGCGGAAATTTGTCATTACTTTTTTTCTAGATGTCATATTTGAAATCCGTTTTTGATTTGAAATCTCCATTCAATGGTACACATGCATGGTGATTTTCATGACAGTAGGATAATACTTTTTTTAAGACCCTTGTCCCCTCTCTCCCCCCTTAAAGAAAGATTGTGCATTAAGCATGCGATAGACCTGAAACTTGAGGCAAAGAGAACAAGTTTCATTTTTATCTAAACTCGCAAACTAAGCTCTCTGCCTGCATTACATGGAGGTGCTGATATGCATTCACATGCCTGCTTATAATGCACTTATTTGATACTGTTTATTAGACACCGGGCGACTTTAGTTCAGATTTTATTAGGCATTACATTGGTTTTTGTTAGCCCAGAAGGGGACACTTCATATTGAATTTTTAAATTATAAAAGTATTTTCAAGGTCTTGAAGTAGCTTGTATTTTTGCAAGTCCTTGAATTATCTTTTTTCTTTTTTCAATAAACATTGTTGCATACTTCACAGCACATAATTTGCGATTCTGTATATAATAATAATAATACTAATAATAATAATTATTTGCCATCTTTGTGAGATACAGATGGAGGATTGTAGAAAAAAAGCAGTCTCCCAACAGTTTGACTAGCCTACAACCCTATGTCTTTGACAGTGCGGCAATATTACAAACACATTACATAATAATATAAATACATATGCACTCTTGCACTTTTACATAATTATACAAACACAAAGCCCACACACACGCATATATACATACAGGGGCATGCTAGTGCATTAACATATTTCAACACACTTTCCTTTTAAAAGGCAACAAAATAAAAAACTTGTTTGTATTGCACATGAATCTATGCAGAAACCACATGCATTCTTTTAACATCTTTGAAAGAGGCCGTAAGAAGGTCAAACTGCATTGATTTATAGCTGTTTAGTAGTGTAGGTATTGTGTAGTGGAGCATTTGTTTTCCGTAGTTTGAACGCGGTGTTGGTACTAACCACTCCTTCAAGTGTCTGATACCGTAACTTGGAGCTTTTCTTCGAAGTTGGGCAAGATTTTATAAGTTGTTTATGTTCCGATATTGAACTTGTCTGTATATGTGACTCGAAGAATATTGGTACAGATTATGTGCAGGGATCACGCCCGAATTCTTAAAGAAAGTGGTCATGTAAACATGTGCACATAATGTGCGCATGTTTACGTTCCTGGCAGATGTAATGTGCCCGTCACAAAAGAAGCCAACACCATGCATTTTTGGAAATTCGGAAAATGCGGGAGGATAAGAAACAGAGAAAAATATGTTGCATTGAGGAGAAGGTCAAAATGTCAACGAAAAAGAAACCAGCAGGCGCTCTTAGGGAGTGAACAGCTATTTGCGGCGAGATTGGGTTAGGTGGCAGCACTGTCCCAGCGCAAGTGTGGATAGGTTGTCTGAGCCAATTGTCGGCGGATAAGATGCATTGACTACAGTTTACTTGTAATATCTATGCTCTTCTCTACTGAATCGGTGCATGACGCCTATGCAACATTAACATTACCCGCGAGTAAAGAGCATTCTGCCTTTCATAGGGATGCTCGGCCTGGGTGACTCTCCTCACGCTTTCGCATTAAGTCGTGCCATTGCTGTGTTGTTTGTACGTAATTAGCTTGTGTTCCGCCTTCTACGCATTGCTGTAGCGTGACTGAACTACTTATTTACATCTTTGTCATCTGCATACTACAAAAAACAGAGAAAGATCGTAAAAAACCCGCATGTCTGTTCATTTAGTTCAGTACCACTGTTCGCACCTTATACGCATGTTTTTTTTTTTTTTCTCTCTCATTCTGTTCACCATGAAAAGTGGGACAGTCAATAAGTCTAGTCAGGAAAGCTTAGTGGCTGACGACGTTTTGCGCTACACTGCGTTTACCACGTTACGCATATGTTCTTGCTATAGTAAAAATCTTATATAAGAGTTCAGCAGAAAGCTTTCATCGATTTATTATGTGCATGACAGTGCTGCAACAAAGGCCTGGTTAACTGGACGAGCATTTTTTTTTTTTCAGACAAAAAATGACCACTGCATGCCTTCCGTCGGTCACTTACAATGCCACACAAACGAACACAATGTAAAAAAGACGAAATTTTCAGGGAAATCATATGACATTATATATAAGGCATGCCGTCTGAGTTAATTTTCAACGTCTAGGCTCTTTAAAGCGTTCCGAAATTCAAGTACACGGTTGCGCAAGGTAACTCTGTTTTAAGTACAGTTTAAGTACGGGTGTGTCACAATTTACGTGATACTGGTAATATTTCTATGTAGTGGTACTACGGCCATGTAAACACAGCTAAGGCTCCTGGAATGATCAATAAACTACAGCGCCGCAGTTGTACACCTACCAACAGCATGCAAGTGCGTGGCCTAGAGCCCCTCTTTTTTATTCATTCGATCCACTATAAATGCTGCATTCACACACCATTTAATAGTCCTCATGTTTGGAAGGATGCAAGTGCGTGGCCTAGAGCCCCCCTTTTTTATTCATTCGATCCACTATAAATGCTGCATTCACACACCATTTAATAGTCCTCATGTTTGGAAGGATGCCACGAGCATTTCGCAATGTGCTTGAAACGGAAAGCGGCACCTACTCTGAAATTACTCTGGTGAATGAATGGGGAGGCTATGACGACAATAAACAGCACTCTAGAAAGTTGCGCTCACTGATCTTATTACAATACATTAGCAGCCGAGCAAGACCAAATGCTTTCGTACCTTGCTTCAGGCATACGTAGAAACAGTTACACTCGCCCTGACATGACTGGACAAACCACACTTTGAGAATGTGCATGGCGTATGCGCACATAGAAACACGACGTGGCTAGCAGAGGACGCATGGAGCAATCCACCCTTCGCCTCTTCAACCAGATTGAGCAATCCACCCTTCGCCTCTTCAACCAGATTCTGCCAGGCGGTGACTCTGATCGATCTCGTGGCCAATAGCAGACTCGTATACAGATAAAGCAGAGGCAACTAGGGATTTGACATGCAAGTTATACACCCTTAGGAAGACTGCCAAGACCAAGCAGCAGGAGACAGGGGACATTCATATGATAATTCAAGAGATTGCTGGAATACTGAAATTCAAGCATTCAGTGGTTATCCATGCAATTCCATGGAACTATGATCTAAAGTTCTCTTGAAAGAAAATGTAATTGCAGTCATATTTTCAATGTTTGCTCCAGTGATCTTGCCCGTTTTCAATGAGTCAATTATATCGTGCCTCCATCCTCCCCTTAAAGTATGTTAATTGGCTTTCTGATTTAGCCTTGAAAGTCCTCGAAAACTCTTGAATTTTCATCGGGTAAACGAGCAATAACCCTGCAATAGGTTCATGTAGTTTCAAGGTTTCTGTGACCATTGCTACATACAAACATGCTTTCAAACATGCTTTCAGGCGGTGAACGAGGCACCCGGCCAGTTACATCGAAGTGAGAAGCTTATGCAGAAGCTCATGGAAAAGCACCCCCGTGTCCCTCTGTGAGTGCAGTCTTTGCTCATCTTTTCATTACTTGCATAATGTTCATTGCAAACATACTTCGAAACGATCGAAATTTCGCCGTGCACTTATTGCACACCGAAAGGCCACTCTTTCTGACTACGGATCCTGAGGGAAACATTTTGTTTTGCTTTGTTCTAGTGCAGTCCGCCTTTTTTGTTTTTCTGTGCTGCCTTCTGCCATTCTGATAGGGGCTGGGACAGCCATTATTGGCAGAACAAAATCCTCTATGATGACAGGGTATTGCACAACCTTTCCGCTAGGGTACGGGTGCATGTGCTGTGGCATCGTGAAAGAAGCAGAATATGCGTGCCAGAAGAGGTCATGACGTCATGACCTGGTGTTATGTAGCACTATAAGGCGGGGTTGTGCAATCCTGCTTGTGAAAGAAGGAAAGGGGGAGAAGTGAAAGAGACTGGCACTCCTTCATTGTGCATATGCTGGTGATAAAAGTCGCAGCAGTGACTGGAACAGAGCAAGCCAGTATGCTACGACGTAATGGCAGACTGTGACAATCCGAAGATATCTAAGGGGGTTCTATCAACCCCCTTTCAGGCTACACTTATGCCCTTGAATTGCAGGCAGTTGTGTTGCTCAGCCAGCAAGTACTCCAAACCAATCTATGTCTGGAGCTGCAATTCAGTAGCATGACAAATGCCATGACAAAGAAATCCCTTTTAAAGTCCTTGAAACATCTTCATTAGGGCCTTGAAAGTCCTTGAAAACTCTACGTTTTGTTTTTTCGTCATGGTTATGAACCCTGTAGTTTATTTAACCTTGATTTTCCCTCCGTGCACATTGCAGGGAGGAAATCAGGGCTGCGCTCAAGCGTGTTTACGTGACCAAGGGCTTCAAAGGCCTAACCATTGCCGACATCATAAAGGAAACATCGGATGTCTTGCACGACACATTTCCACATGCCCGGGCAGCAAGCATCGAGGTATGCATTCATAAACTGCCACCGATTCAAATTGGTTGTGAACCATTGTTAATCATTAAGTATTTGCTGTAGCGATGTTTATCTGGCAGTGTGCATGCTAATCATGGGAACGTAGTTTGGGTGGCTTCTTCTTTAGTTAGTTGACATGCGAAAACTTGGACGTACCTTATTTACTCCGCTAAAGAACTCACCTTTTTTTTTTTTATGATAGTTGATGCTAATTTAGGGGGAGGGTTCATTACGCGTGAGAAAAAAGTCACAGGAGTTATAACAGCGAAAATTTCGGGTGACAACTTTGCTTGTTTTGACCCGTTGACCCGTGAAATGCAGGACAATTTTTTTTTTTTTTTGTACCCCGAAGCTCTTTTTGTTTCGTCTTGTATTAAAAGTGCATGGATTGACGCCGAAGTGTCGTACAGCCGCTCACTTCCAATGCTCCAGCGCATGCTGTTAGTAACCAGCCGAGTAGCTAGCGTGCCTGCCGAAGGCGCCCCGCGCAGCAGGTGTCCCAACTATGTTGACAACGACAAACCCAACATTGAAAATGCAGCTTCGGATGGCGGCGCACAAAGGTATTAGACGTTGTGGGTGCAGAATGCGCCCTCGACGCGGTGGGTGCAGTTGTGCCTTGCATAGGTTCGAGATGGCGAGCGCGCAACGTGTTCTTAGACGCAGCGCCAACGCCATTTTGGATGCCATGTGCTTTGTTTTTGTGCCGCTGTGTTTTCGTGCCACTGTCAGCGAAGAGGTTTCTCCTGCATTCGACAGATGGCGCTCTGCCCTACAAAGCGCGATTTTCAAATTTCGATTGACGTCCATGCTCGCGCTGCTCACAACTGTTTAGCATGATTGCATCACTATCTTTTGCTTTCATTCCGTTGTTATTTTGTCATTTAACACATTGATTTAATATTGTTTTGATCATTAACAGCACTGGCTATCATACTGAAATAAAATGAACAGATGCATTAAAAAATGCATTTTTTAACAGATGCATTTTTCCTTTTTTCAAGGATCAAGGTTGGGGGGGGTTCATTTTGTGAGTGGGTTCATTACGCTAGCAAATACGGTAGTTTCCAAGTCCAAGTTATTAGGTACCAAGTTCTAAATTGGACTTGAGTTCGCATTGAAGGAGCCCAGGTGGTTTCAATTAATACAGAGTTTATTACGACAGTGGGCCTCACAGTCATGTCATTTTGGCATGTAGAACCAAGTTTTAAAATTGATCTCTGCAAGAACATTCCACCCAACTGTAGGAGGTCACTGCAAAGCCTGTAGGGCTGTGGACATCCATTGTTATGTGTGCTGTGTAAACACCTAGAGTACAGTTTCCTGAATGGGCGTTCTCGTTTTAGGGCAAAGAGGAGCACAAACTGCCAGCCAGAGCACCACAACAGGTGAGTATGGCTAAGTGCATAGTGTTAGTGGAGAAAAAAAAAAAAAAAAGATTAGGGTGCCTGTTTGCTGGAATCGCTGAATGGGATTGCTTTGCGTCAGTACAAATTCGCAACAGTTCTCCTCCCTTACATTGCCACTAGTGTAGCGCCTCCATCGGCCCATTCTTGCGCATGGGAACGAACTATCTAAAACACTAATGTAAGAAGTAACAGCATGTGACTAAGTAAACATGTATTAATCGAGTTTAAAATGCACAAACTAATGCAGTCAGATTTTCCTGTAATGCAGGTCTGATTTTTGTGCATTCACGTTGTGCGTGAAACGAATTTCCTATGGAGACAACTTGATAGAAACCTCGATTGTGCAGTGTATATTATGCACGCTTCCAGTTTCATATAATGGCCTGCGCAAGACTGCCTTGAGCACCCCCGATGGCTGGTGCTCAAGGCATGCAACCATCTTACGTGCATTCTTAGTGTTGACTGCTTGCCCACATTCCACAATCCTTGTTTGTCTGCCCTGATGACTACAGTCGAGCCCGCTTATAACGAACCTGAGCCTGACGCTGCATCCGTTCGCTGTATTCCAAAGTTCGTAGAAGTAAATAAAAACAGCTTTTAAAAAGTTGTGAGTGAAAACACAAAATTTTTTGCCCAAAAAAGTTCGTGATGCACGTGTTTCGAAGAGCAGAAGCAATACGGGCGGTCTCGAGTTTATTTCAAACGGCAGTGTGCTCTTCGCCGAGGCCCGTGGCACTGGCTCCAAAGTTTTGTCGTTCTCACAATATGATTCCTCCAAATCGATCTAGCCGCTTACTTAGCTCACAATGTTCTAATTCGTGCACAATTCCACGGTGTTGGCATCATCATCTGCCGTAATTAAAACATCGCAACTGATGTCTCGCCCGCTCTGCCAAATCAGTCGACAACGCGCTGCCACAAATCGCTGCCGGAGTGGTCCTGTTCGGAACCTTCGGGCTTGGCATCGGGCTCGATGTCGACGAAGTCAGCCTCGCAAAAACAGTGTTTCACGCATGTAGCCGTCACCGCTGCCCACGAAATATTTACCATCTCCACAGCTGAATACCAAGACGCCCGAAGCGGCAAGTTGGCTGCCAGGTGGTCAACAGCTATGAGCAAGCGCTCCGCAACACGGTACCTAACGCGCGGATTACACCCAAGCCAAGCGGTCACATTTTCGCCGTTGTGTTGAGAGGCAGGAAAAAGTGTGCAAGGCGTGTCTGCCATCCTGACCACACAAGCACACCGAGAGGGAGCAAGACGCACACACGCAACACACATGCCAGAACGCCTGGTACAGCTCTGTGCCCGTTTATCGTCAGAAAACAAAACTTCTGAATTCGAGGAGTGTGGCTAGCATCGCGGATCGGTGGAGACGAGCAAAGGAGTTGTGTCAAGAGAGAAGAGCCGATTTGCGAGAGAAGGGCAAGGCTTGTAGAGTGCAGAGAGGGGAGGATACGGCAGGAAGGCGACCTTGAAAGCCAAAACATGCGGGATGGAGGCAGGTCGGGCAGCTTGCTTGAAAGGTCCGCGAAATACACAACTCTCTGCACGCACAGAGGTCAATGGCTGCCTAGATCGGCATGTGCGGCGGTGTTCAAAGAATCGGCAGCTGTGGTCAAAGAATCCTTTTGTTGCGCCGGCGGGTTTGCGTGGCCTCACCGACTTTTACATGCAATTCATTCCGCGCAAATTAACAGCCGAAAAAATTAGGCTTGTGCGAATAGTGAATTTTAGGTTCGAAGTGAATTCGAAACGAATAATGATTTTGGTTGAATAATTTCGAATCGAATTCAAATAGAATATATGTTTCATGAAGAACTAACCGTCACTATATATATATATATATATATATATATATATATATATATATATATATATATATATATATATATATATATATATATATATATATATATATATATATTAGCAAGGCCTCTATGCAAGAGCTTTCATTATTTTTTTCCATTCAAAGGAAGTTGAAACAACTTTGAGAAGTAGCAAGGATTTGACTTCCAGAATGATACAAGTGATAACGTGTAAAATATGTAACATTATTCATTACAGATAAAGTGTGTAAGCCGGCAAAACAAACATGGAATGAATAATGTTCTAAAGAAGATTATCGCCTTATGAATTAACCGCCGCTGAAATTTTTCTAATCTGTCCAGTATGAGCGGAGTTGCAGAGATTTGCCGCATGCTGCAATTGAATTCTTTCTTCACGTCTTGACAAAAGTGCTTGAAGCAAAGTCGGGAGAAATGGCATAGGGAAAGAAAATACGTCACTGCGTGTTGTAACCCTGAGCACTCTTTCTCTCTCTCTTTTTTTTTTTTTCGAATATGCGAATTTTCAGTGTGATCATGCGTGTAGGCGTAGACATGTCGTGGGCACACGCAGCGGCTCCAGTCACGACCGAGCACCCCATGCTTAAATCAGCTAATCGCTGCTACAATCACTGTGATGAGCGATTTTTGACATTGTGACGTCATTTACCGAGAGAATAGAGCAATTTTTATCTGACGTTGCGAATTTATTGTGAATTTCAGGTTACGTGTTGCACTATAATATTTAGCTCGCGTGTTATTGGTAGCCACGACTAGCGATCGGCAGCATTTGCTGACCATGCTCAAAAAGTGTTGCATAGCCCCTTTAAATTTAAGGGTGGGGCTTTGCGATAGAGCAAATTTCTTTTGAGTAGGTGCTTTCACAGCTTAGCACTGCTATACTGCAGTGAAGCCATCTTTAAAAGCGTATACATGTGGCTTAGTACACACCTATTCGTTCATGTCAAATACTTCTAAATATTTGATAATTTAAATTCAAATCGAAGCGAATTCAAATACTCTACTATTCGTTCAAATATTCAAAGCATTTGAATATTCACACGAGCCTAGTTTTTTGCTTCCGCACGCATGCGGCGGGCATGCTAAGCAGAGTGGGAAGTGAGCGAGAACAGGTCCTAAACACAAAAAGAATCGCGAATTATCAGAGTGGGTGGGGTTGTGTACGTGCGTGCACTAGAACGATACGATAAGACAAGACGCAGACGATCGAATGCAGACGATTTGGCAATGGTCCGGTCACTCAAGGCTGGAGACGTCAACGACAGTACCAGCGATCAAAAACAGGAGAGAATGGGTGTTAGTGTGAAAACGCGGGCCGCGTCTGGCGATGCGGGGTGCTCGGAGCAGTGGGGGACAAAGGACGGAAGGGTGCGCAACAGAGAGTGACAACTAGAGGGGCGCGGATGCAGGTCGGCGTTTAACAATAAGAATCTATGGACACCTAGGTGATGCCGACTCCGTTCACTGTAACCGATCGAGACGTAAGTGCGATTTTGTATCATTCATTCATTCATTCATTCACAAAACTTTATTTGTGTCCTGAAGCCCGGTCTTTTCAGACCGAGGCGGGCTGCATCCACGTCAGTGCCGTCAGGCCGAGCCTTGCGGTGTCATCGTGGGCCTTCTGGACTGCCTGTAGTTGGTCTTGATAAGACGCGCTTCGCACCATCGTCTGCCAGTAAAGCCATTGTTCTTTGGGGTCGGCGAGAGTCGCGGGACAGCCCGCCAGCATGTGTCTGATCCCAATGATGCCATCACACTCGTCACACTTGTCTTGAATTTCACTGTCAGGGAGAATTTTATGTAGAAAATACGGAGTGGGGTAAGTTCTTGTTTGCAGCAGACGTAGCGTGATTGCCTGAGCCCTGTTCAATTTTGCGTGTGGCCGTGGGAATTGCCTACGCCTCAAGTAATAATATTTTGTGATGTCGTTGTAAGTGATTAAATTATCTTTATAGCCCCCGGAATGGTAGTGGGTGTCCAATCAGGTCTGACCGGCATGGCAAGCGAGTCCTCGTGCCAGGTCATTCGTCACCTCGTTGAGGTTGACCCAAGTTTTGTCCACTTGTCCCTTATGCGCAGGAAACCATCGAATTTCAGTATCGATAGGATTGGCTTTGTTCATAAGTTTAACCACAATCCCAGCGACATAGCCCTTGTCAAAGCTCGTAATTGCTGCGTTAGAGTCGCTATAGATGTATGACTCTTTTCTGTTCCTGATAGCTAAAGCAATCGCGGATATTGTTCGTTTTAAGCGAGAGTTTGTTTTAAGTGGGGCCGTTACATGTAGGCTTGAATGTATTCACGTAATCTCGGACATGACTATAGCAAGCAGTGCACTGAATGAGATAAGAAATAGTGCCGACGCTCCAGTATATGCCAGTAATTGAGGGAGAAATGAAGAAGGGGCACGTAGAATTGCCCAGGATTCCCAAATCTTCATGGAGGATCATTTAAGTGAAGAAAGTTTGCCCGAGAAAACACTAGTTCAAAGTGCCATAGGGATGCATTGGCACCTTGTCTGGCGTTTTTGCTATTGCTGCAGGTAACAAACACAGGGAGGCATTGGATGCTGGCAACAAAGTTTGTCTTGCAAGTGATTTTGATCAATTAGAAAAGTGCACGGCCACTTGTTTGCAAATATTGTGGAGCTCACTCTGTGATACTGAACCAAACGACTAGGATTGCATGAATAGTAAACTTAAGGTTTTATATGGCATACCGTATTTATTCGCATAATCCTCGCACTTTTTACTCGCATAATCCTCGCACTTTTTTTGGCAGAAAACCGCTGCAAAGTTGCGGGGTGCAAGAATTATGCGAGGAAAACTTTCCACGAAAACGTACAGTGCAATAAAGAAAACGAAGTGGCGGCAAATCGGGATTCTCACACCAGCAACTAACAGCAAGCTTTGAGAAGTACTAATTAAAACTTACCTCAACATAAAAATTACTGGTTCAACACAAGGCAAGATTTATTTGAGACACTAAAAGTGCAAGCAAATAGTCGCGAATTAGAATACCATAGGCAAAGCTTGTGGGTGTTGCAGCCGTAGCGGTAGCATTCGTCGCGCAACAGGAGCTCTCAAAAGGTAAGCGTAGGACGTCAGTATTGGGCTGATGGCTATTTAATAGAATCATGCGCAGTTTCCTTCTGAAATAAAGTTCACGATCAATTCAGTTTTAGGCGCACAACAGGCCCAACGCGTCTTGGTGGCTTTCAGCTGCCGCCACCAGTAGCGAACACAGAACTCATAGACTCCGAAGGGCCTACCAGCGGCCCTGTTGTTGTTTAGTGCATGATCTATCACTTTCAACTTGAAAGCAGCCATGTCGCTTCAGTATCGCCCCATAACATGACAAGATTACCAGTACAACATATAAAACACGCCGCAACGCGCACTTGCCATTTTGGCTTGGCTTGGATTGGATTGAATCTTCGTGCAGTAACAGTATGCTTGATGCTTAAGAGATGGCGTTAGATGATGCGCGCTATTATCATCAGTGGCTGGAACGAGCAGGGGACATTATTGCAGCAGTTTTTGGGCGTGCGATAATTACTCGAGGAAAAAAAGAAGTCGTATTTTTGTTGGACGATGTGGGGGGTGCGAGAATCATGCGAGTGCGAGGATTAGGCGAGTGAATACGGTATAATAAAGAAAAATTAGTATAGAGTCAAACACTGTTATATTGAACCCACTTATATATTGAATTTTAGGGTACATCGAACTCGCAAGTTATCCCCCGTGAAATGTCGCGCGAGCTGGAACGTGCGCTTCAGCACTTTTAGCTCGTGCAAACGCAAAAACCTTGCCTTTGTTACGAAGTTCAAGGCTATTCAGTGTGTTGAGTACCAAAGGAGATATCAAGGTAAAGGCGGCGAAGCTGCGAACTTTGGGAGCGTGTCATGCGCGTGCTCCTGCCCACGGGAATGTAGAAAAGGCACTCTATGCCTGGCTTTTAAAAGTGCGCATGAAGAACATTTCTGTGGATGGCCCGGTGCTGTTCGCAAAGGCCAAATGGTTTGCCACTGTACTCGGTGAAACAGCTTCAGCGACAACAGCGGGTGGCTTCATTGATTTAAGCAGCGCTACAGCATCGTTGGCAAAACCGTTTCTGGCGAAAGTGATGCTGTCAGCAGCCAGTACTTCGAGCAGTGGCAATGAAGGAGTGGCCGAAAATCTCCACGAAGTTTTCTCCCGCGGAAATCTTCAATGCCGGGCGGGACATGAAGACTGACACAGTGGTCAACAACTGCTTACGCAAGGCAGGCTTCGAGACAGCAGAACTTCCGGAAACCGGTGAAGACAAGCGCGTAGACGACGAGTTTCACGAGTTGTGATAAGATTGAGACTAGAGTCTTCAACATTTCAAAAACGAAGAAGCAGGCCAAGGTTAGCGATTTTTTTTTTTCTTCTTGCAAATAAACCATTCTGTTGCGGCGTGTGTGCGAAATTAGTTGTCATTCTTAATGCACCTAGTGTAGATGATGATCTGCTACAGGTAAGCTCTTGGGGGCTCTATTTTTTTACATAGAAATTTTTATATACTGAACTAATTCGTGATCCCCTTCGAGTTCGAAATATCCGTGTTTGACTGTATATGTCAGAATTCAACTAGTTAAACAAAGCCTATGCGAATTGCAATGACTTTGGATAGTGACAGTACTTGACGTTTGGTAGAGTGCAAGTGATAACCTGTAAAATATCTTACGTTTTAAAATTTACTGTAATCTGTACTTCGATCATATAAGCCAGTATAACGTGCTTTTAAACTTTAAAAATGATGAATCATTGTAAGGGTAATATTTTTACTTAACTCGGAGGGCTTCACAGTGTATTACTCCTTTATTGCAGTGAAACAACCTTTACAGAGTGCTAAAGGCAGACTTACCTTCTGTCTCCCCCTAACCCGCTTGCCTTCTCTGGGAATCCAGTTAGTTACCTTTAACGACCAGCGCTTATCCTGTCTACGCGCTACATGCCCGGCCCATGTCCATTTCTTCTTCTTGATTTCAGCTATGATATCCTTAACCCCCGTTTGTTCCCTAATCCACTCTGCTCTCTTCTTGTCTCTTAAGGTTACACCTACCATTTTTCTTTCCATTGCTTGCTGCATCGTCCTCAATTGTTTGTGTGCAGATGAGATTAAGAAGTTTGCGGGTATAAATTGGCAGCAGCAAGCACAGGACCGGGTTAACTGGCGGAACATGGGAGAGGCCTTTGTGCTGCAGTGCACGTAGTCAGGCTGATGATGATGGTGATGATGATGAAAGGCAGACTAATTTACACCTATTCCTTCATTTCAAATACTTTGAAATTTGCTGTAACTTAAGTACGAGTTGAAGGGGATTCAGGTACAGTTGAACCTGGATATTGCTACGTAGCTGATGTATCAGCGGTCAGAAGACGACAACGAGGAAGCGGCCTGTTAGTTGTGCGCGTTTTTTTTCCATCTTAGTCAATGCTATATGCATCAGTTACAATATAGATTCTAAATAGACGCGCCTCGTGTCATTTTTACGTAACATCTGTATGGTGGACGTGCTGGGTACTTCCGTCTTCATCACGAAGCTCCGCCTCGAGCCGTCATGCACGTGTCTTTGTCATCAGCCCCTTCCGTTCCTGACAGTGATTATATCGTTACGCTGATTACTGACGTTCGGCTGACGCGCAGTGTTACTGTGCCCCATACCTTCGGGACCATAGCGGACAACTGTGTGTTCCTTCTGCTTCTTAACTTTAGTTTCACTCCTCAAGTGTTGCCCTGCCATATGTCTCTAGCCCAGCTAACTGCCATAACAGAGGATGATTTCAGTGTTGTCGCTGTATCTGCTCCTGATCGAAGCGCAGTCTCATGGTCACCCAGCTCAGACGATGCTATTTTTCGAAACATAATTGGATCGGAGCTTTTGCCTCACCAGGCCGACGCTCACTGCCAGGTTTTGATTTCATACAGGAACATTTTCGACATTGGCGATCGTCCCTTCGGCCAGACTAAAATTGTCATTCACCGAATCAACACTGGTGACTCTGCGCCCATTCACCGTCAGCCGTACCACATGTCAGCGTCCGAGCGAGAAGCGATTAAAAAAGAAGTGGCCAAAATGCATACGAAAAATGTAATCGAACCATCATCGAGCCCTTGGGCATCTCCCGTGGTATTAGTAAAGAAGAAAGACGGCTCATGGCGTTTCTGCGTTGATTATCGCCACCTCAACAAAATTACCAAAAAAGATGTGTATCCTCTACGACAAATTGACGATGCCCTCGATTGCCTCCATGGCGCCACCTTCTTTTCATCTCTCGACCTCCGATCTGGCTACTGGCAAATTGCTGTAGATGACATGGACCGAGAAAAGACTACCTTCGTTACCCCTGACGGTCTTTATCAATTCAAGGTCATACCCTTCGGTCTCTGCAACGCTCCAGTGACCTTCGAGAGAATGATGGATACGCTCCTACAAGGATTTAAATGGTCGACATGTTTGTATTACCTGGACGACGTGATGATTTTCTCACCTACCTTCGCAACCCACCTTGAGCGCCTTTTAACCATTCTATCCATATTTCGACGGGCCGGCCTGCAGCTCAATTCCTCCAAGTGCCACTTCGGTCTTCATCAGATTACCGTGTTGAATCACCTTGTTGACGCTGCCGGCGTATGACCAGACCCGGCAAAAGTACGCGTGGGTGTACGCGCTGTAACAAACTTCCCAGTCCCACACTCTGTCCATGATGTTGGCAGTTTCGTGAGCCTCTGCTCCTACTTTCGCCGGTTCGTGAAAAACTTTGCGGCACTCGCATGGCCACTCACAGTCCTTCTCAAACAACACGTCCCATTTTTTGGGGGGCTCTCTTCAAGCTGACACCTTCTCTCAGCTAATCACTGCTCTAACGACACCTCCTATTCTTGCACATTTCAACCCCGATGCTCCTACAGAAGTGCGAACAGACGCGAGTAGTCATAGGATTGGTGCAGTTTTGGCGCAAATTCAGCAGGGCAACGACCGTGTAATCACGTATGCAAGCCATCTGCTTTCATAGTCTGAACGCAATTCTCGTCCTTGTCTGGGGGGTTTCCAAATTCCATCCTTACTTGTATGGCTGCCCTTTCAATGTCATCACAGATCATCACACGCTGTGTTGGCTTTTTTCTCTGAAGGACCCCACTGGACGACTTGGTCGTTGGGCATTAGGCCTACGGGAGTATTCTTACTCAAATTCCATCCTTACTTGTATGGCTGCCCTTTCAATGTCATCACAGATCATCACACGCTGTGTTGGCTTTTTTCTCTGAAGGACCCCACTGGACGACTTGGTCGTTGGGCATTAGGCCTACGGGAGTATTCTTACTCAGTTGTTTATAAGTCTGGACGTCTCCATCTGGACGGCAATTGCTTATCCCGCTACCCTGTTGATCAGCCCGACGAATCGGACATCGAGCCTAGACTCAGCGTCATGTCAATGTCCCAGTTCTTCAGATTGGTGATAAACATCGTGATGCTTCCCTGCGACAACTTATTGACCGTCTCAAATCTGCTCCGAACGACGCCTCGCTTCGCATGTACGTCCTCCTGAATGGCACGCTGTACCATCGTAGCCTCCAGCCAGATGGCCCTGAGCTCCTCCTTGTCGTGCTGAAACATTTGCGTTCAACCGTGCTGCACGAGCTTCACGGTGAACCAACTGCTGGTCATCTGAGTGTATCTCGGACAAACGACCTTGTGCGTCGCCGCTTCTTTTGGTGCAGTCTCGCCAGGTCCGTTCGCGTTTACGTGTCCTCCTGCGATAAATGCCAGCGTAGGAAGCGACCTACTGCACCCTCCGGCTGGACTTCTTCAACCGATCTCCATCCCAACCGAACGTTTCTTCCGTGTTGGTACAGATCTTCTCGGTCCTTTTCTCGAGTCGAAATTGGGCAACAAGTGGGTCATCATTGCTATAGACTTCGCGACTAGGTACGCCCTCACTCGAGCGCACTCCACCAGCACCGCTACTGACGTTGAAGACTTCTTGCTCCACGATGTAATCTTACACCATGGGGCTCCTCGCCAATTACTCACAGATCACGGCCGCGCATTTTTGTCCCGAGTAATCGATGATCTTCTGCGCTCTTCCTCGACGCAACACAAGTTGACCACTTCCTACCATCCCCAAACAAATGGCCTTACTGAACGCCTAAATCGTGCCCTCACGGACATGCTCGCGATGTATGAGTGCTCCGACCACCATGACTGGGACCTGGCGCTACCTCACGTGACCTTCGTGTACAATTCTTCGCGCCATGACACCACTGGTTATTCACCCATTTATTTGCTCTATGGCCGTGATCCGACGTTACCTCTCAACACCCTACTTGCAACCACTGCAATGCCGTCAACCGAATATGCACGCCACGCTATTGCTCGTGCCGACCACGCACGTAAGATCGCCCGCTCTAGACTTTTGGCTTCGCAAGGCATTCAGAAAGCCATCTACGACAGCCGGCTTGTTGACGTTCGCTTCTCACCCGGTTCTCTCGTTCTCTTGTGGTTCCCAGTTGGCTTATCAGAGAGGTTGTTGTCTCGCTACATGGGTCCTCACCATATCGTCCGCCAGGTAACCGACGTCATCTATGAGATCATTCCTGCATCTGAGACCACAAGCCTGCCTGCAACCACACCCAGTGATGTTGTGCACATCAGCAGGCTAAAACCTTACCACCTCCCTTCTGAAGACCGTAATTAATGTGCACAGAGCCGCGGGGGGGGGGGGGGGGGGATGCTACTTAGCGGACATATCAGCGGTCAGAAGACGACAACGAGGAAGTGGTCTGTTGGTCGTGCATGCTGTCCTCCTCCTTAGTCGATGCTATGCGCATCAGTTACAATATAGATTCTAAATAGACACGCCTCATGTCTTTTTTACGTAACAATGTAATGAAATTGACAAATTCCTGAACAAATTTGTTATAAGGAGGATTCTGTACATGTGGGTTCCGTACGAAATTTCAAAAAAGAAATGCACGAAGTAAACAAAAGTGGAACTGAAGTCGGAGCTAATTGGCTAATTGTGAAGGCTATGGTCCCGTGAACTAGTGGTACAGCGCAAGGCGGCATAGCGCGCCACGAGTAGACCTTTGAAAATCTTCAGTTGTCACCATGGTCTGGGTGAGTTTCCATCAGCGCCTAATGTGATATCTGTCTGCATTAAAGAGAAGAAAAAAGTAAGTAAAGCACACAACATCGTCGGAGGCCACTCCATGCACGCGTGCACGGCGTCAAAAACGAAAAGCGAACAATATAGATATTGCGGAAAACTATTTGATGAAATGCCTTCATATGTAGTGCGACCCCACATTTGTGATGCGAACTAAAAGCGTGGCACTGCCAACTTTTTGGTTTGGGGGGAAGGGGAGTGCACATCCCGGGATGTGCTCACAGTGGCAACTCTTTGGGCGCAGGCCTGCCTGCCCGTCTTGCGCTCACCCACGCGTAATAAAGGTTTTTAGATACATGCTCTTGTCAAATTGACAAAATCTGTGGCGAAATTCCTGGATTGTCCATGGCTAAAATTCGTTACTTTCTTTCTATTACTTTCTTACATAAAGTTCGCAGATACACGTGCTTCTATGGAGTAATGGCAAGGAATAGAAAAAACTCCGTTATATTGAGGAACGAATATAGCTTGGAAGGTATTTAAAATAAATTTTGAAGTTTGCGTGAGCACTCGACTCCATCGTGTTATTGACACCCTCGAAGGGGTACCTTTGGGGACCTTCTACTTCCTTCCCGTCACCACGCTGCAGTCAATAAAACAAGTTATGATGTCCTAGCCGCATTTTTTTCTTTGGCATGTTTTTTCCCGCAGTCTATACTTGCTGTGGTGCACGATTTAAAAGCGTTGTGTTGGGCGACACTGCACTCCCATTTTCTATTCGAAAGTGATTCTTGATGCGGACCATGCAAAAGGGTATCACAGTTTTGTGCTGATGTGCTCAAGAGCTGCACACGCTAGGTGGCGATAGTTGTGCCTGGTTTTTGGAAGTCTCTCAAACCGAAACTTAAACTGGTCAATAATGAGAGAGGGGCCTGCAATTATTGTCATGACTAACAGGCCTGCAGCAACACATCGCAACAGAAAAACGTGAAGCCGAAGTTTTTGTGCCACTACCCCTTAAAAGAATAGAATAAATTTGCCGGAAATCAATTGAAGCATGCTCTTTGACAGCAAATTAGGCTTTCTTGTTAAGGGCCAGCCAATATTTTATGCTGCTCACACATCCCAGCCACACTGCTATTCGTTTTGTAATGTTGGTTGTAAAGCTAACTTACAAGACTTTTGTTGAGCCAGTGCTTAGCGGCAGCCAAAGTTTGCGATGTCGTAATGTGTTTTGCTCAATTGTTGAAACTAGGCATGCAGCATTGCAAAGCAGCTAATGCTGCCACTGTAAATGGAGGTGCTCTAGCTTGGGTTGCCTTGGAGAGCAAGGTGTTCGATTTGGTAAACATTGATTTGCTGATACGATTTGAAGTGGTTTGATTTGTGCCGACCCTGGCCCTTGTGTCGCGCAAATTCACTAATCAATTGTGAGTCATAATCTGGTGAACATATTGGATTTGCACCATTCTGTGGTGCACTGCGCAAGGTTTTAATGACAGGCTGTGAAACCAGAATAGGTGCAATAGCTTAACTTGTCCCATGTTACCACGGTGTGTCGTGCCTGCATTTGTTTCGGCATTACACATGGCCTACACCCACTGTAAAGGAGACTTGACCAGAGTGGCATCAGATGGGGGTCAGCAGATCCTTTTTTTTTTCTTTCGTAGTGCCATATTATTTAAACATTTTTCAATCCTCTCAGCATAAGAAAAAAAAATGGGCTGCTATACTTAGCATAAAAGGTCCAATTTTTGTGTAAGGAAGTTTCGACGTAACGAAGTAATTTGTGATTGTACCGACATTGTTGTATCGAAATTTGACTGTCTCGTGATTATTAGCAATAAGAAGAGTAGGCCACGCATGCAAAAATAACGTTTAGTTTGACATCTCGGCTGGGAAACTGCCATTGTTCTGTAAGAAAGCCAATGCATGGCCGATAATATTGAATCAGATGCATCTTTTTGGCTTCCTACATAAGCCTGCACTACTTATGCACAGTGAAACTTTGATTATGCGTTCCTCAGTCTTGCGACGACCCACATTTTAACGTGGGATGAGTAGTGAGACAGTATGTCTTTTTAGAATGGAAAATTTATGCACCTGGCATACCGTATCCATATCCAGGCTCATTACGTAGATTAGCTGTATGCACACTGAGCACCTTCAGCTGGTCGTAAAGCTCATTTTTGAGATCCCTGTATTTTCACGTTTTTGGTTCATGGAAATTTTCACTGGTCGACATTCAGCTGATCTCCTGCGTTTCCTTGCAGCAATCGCAGTCATAGGTCTGGAGCACGCAAAAATACCTAATGCAGCTGTTTTCACCATGCAAATACACTTTCGCTTGATGTGAATGCTCATAATAACAGCGAGGCCTGACTAGTTGCTCTTCCCAATGCAACAAATTGCCAATTCACACAACTCAGTCATGCATGAAGATATCATACGCAAACTTCTGCTCCACCATTAGGAGGTGGCAACTACACTGCGACTGACTTTTCTGACTGGAGGCTGTTGCCGACAGTGTTTCAATTTAATTTTCACACGCAGGCAGCTTTCTGACTATTGAGAAAAAGATGCATGGCAAATTTGAATTAAAGTAGAGGAAAAGAGTCTCTCCCAGCTCCTTCAACTAAGTAATGCCACCATTAGCTCCCATTTTCAGGCCATCTTTGAAGAAGCTCAGGGTAGTGCCATGGGTTTACTCAAGCGGCTTGTACTCCATTTATGGGGCAAGTAGATCGCTGGTAGTGCAAGAGTATGGGACTGTTGCACATCCATATTAAACTTCCGCGTAGCGTAGCATCTGGTATATCTAACACTGCACCGTGCCGAAGCCCAGAAAGTGCATTTATTGTGACAGAGATTGCTCATTTTGCGCCCGCGTATCAACAAGTTCATACCCCTTTTTGCGCGCAGGTGACGCATGTAGTGTAATTCGCTGGTTGTGCAGTGTTTGGGAGCGCATCGACACATGATGCACCATCTGTTGTACGTTGTAATGCGTGGACGCAGAGTTTTCAAAAGGGGCCATTTTGCGAAGGGCACCAAAATCACATGAATGCGAAGTGACTCGGCGGCCTCGTTGCAATGTGCACATTCCCTTGTTTGCTCACGTGTGATGGCATGCGGGCCCAAAAGGCATGGTCTTTGAGATTGGCAACCTAGTGATGTACTTTTGGCATTTTCGGTTATAAAATACACATCTTGGAGACTGCACTTTTTTTTTTGCTCTTCACTTGCTGCTACGAAGCCCCTAGTTTGATCTCCATCACCAATTGGTGGGTGGTGGTTTAGACGATCGTTTGTTGTTTGTGGACAGCGTAGTGGACAGCGCTGTCACTTTGGGCTTGCGCACTTCAGTAATTCTCTCTTCGTTGCAGCTGAATCTTCTATCCGAAGTCAAACTAAACATTGCACTACTTGTAGCGATAAAAATGATGACTGGTGTTCGAAACGACGTTAAGGAAGGCACTGTTGCGCACAGTTTCCTTGTGGGCTTTGGCTTTGGTGATAGGCAACTTGGTCTGCGTCATCCTAGCTAACAATAGCATATGGTGCCTCAGTGAACTTTGCTATGATTAGCATTCCCGGGCACCATCTTAGATGGGAGAAGAGAAAGTGACTTCACTTATTTTGACTGCATCGATGCTGATATCCTGGCTGATGATGCCAGTGCCATGAAACTGGACCTGTGTGGTTATGAAATTATTGCCGCCAAACATGTTATTGCGCTTCAGAGCTTGCACTGGCGCTCACCGTCGCTCACCGCTGTTGTGTCTGGAGGGGCGGAATTTGCTTATTTTGATAGCTTCAATGCTTTATGAACATGAGTCTGCAAGAGGCAAAACGAGTCAAAAGACTCTTTTCACACGAAATAATAAAGTGTGGTAACTTGTCACAGAAGTTGTCACTTTCTTTTTGAAGCATACTGTGAGCTAATGGTCATGTTCACACTCATTTCGATTTTTGAAAGCTGTTTTCAAAGTTGCAATGCACTAATATAGCCTTAAATACGCATTTTTTTATATATATCTAACTTATTTTCTCAATCCACTTTGAGTTCGATATATGCGGAATCGACTGTATGATACGTCTGGATTACAGTGAACTCGCATTAAACGGAACCTGAGGAGACCGGGAAAATGTGTTCCGTTTAACAGGAGTTCCATTTACCGAGAAGTGAACTGGGGTGCAGTGTGCAGGGATGAAACCAATCATATCAAAGGCAGTTGTTCTGTTTATGAGATTTCCGTATAAAAATAAATTGGAAAAAAATAACTCAGTGAAAGTAACGGTAAAAAAGTACGATCTTGACAATCGGCTTGTACACATTTGATAAGAAAAGAACATAAGAAAACGATAGTAAATAAATTCAAACTACAACAAAATTTGAAATTAGAAACTGAAGTAACTAGACACTAGTGGTGAACAGGTAATCGGGCTCTAGTGTATATGATTACTTCCGTCTGAGATGCATAATAGATCGGCTTTAGAGCTAAACTGCAATGTCTTAAGATTTTAGTTTTTGTGCTCCTGAACCCATAACCGTCCATTTTAGCCCAAACCACGACCGGTGCTCACGGCATTGCGGCCAAGCCAGTCGGCCGTGTTGCAGCCGCAACGGCCGCCCCCTGTGGCTCCGCCGCCGAAGACTTGGACCAGCCAGCACGAGGCGGGGCAGACATGGAGTGGACGCTCCACCCAGTGCAGCATTTGCCTGGAGGATCTGCACGCTGACAGACAGGAGATTCGCGCATTGTCATGCCGTCACTGCTTCCACGAACAAGTGCGTTTACGGGACTAGGTGTACATTTCGCTAAAGTGTTTGCTGACAGCAAGTCATCACGTTAAGATAAGCAAGATTGGTCTCTTTTTAATGCCCACTTCGGCAGTTTTTCAAAGTTTACGCTAAAAACTTCGATATAAGGAATTATCGGATGTAACCAAGTAAGTGGCCAATAGCTTTGCCATTGGAACAGTGCTACAAATAGTCATTTATAACAAAGTATTTTTGTGGCATATGTTGGTTTGTTATAACGGTATGCGAGTGTATGTTGGTTTGAATTGGCTGAGTATGTTCATTAGCACAATGCTGTGGTTTATACAAGATTTGATTCATTATTTTACTGATTAGCTCAAACACCCACTTGGCATCTTGTGATTACCGGACGCTCTGTGTGCGACATCGGCTATGGCACGGCGACAGAAGCGCCGGTGCATTCGTTTAAGCATGCAGCATTGAGAAGGCTACGACCATGTTTGTTTAGCTAATGCCTCGCTGGTGTCCAACTTGTTTTGCACCACAGCAAAAAAAATGTCAAGAGCAATGGGACAGTATTCGTTACATTATGTGCTCACCAGGTTAACCTCTCCACCCTCAGATGGCACCACCCGTCCATGCCACTCAAGTTTAGGGCTATGGTAATAGAGCGAAACGCTAACGCTGAAAAGTTTGAGGAAAAACTAAATCTCTTCTATGTTATGAAAAGAATGCATAAGTTTACGTTCAGCAGCATTTAAGAGGGGAGGGCAATCATCAGATACAAAGCTTTTTTTTTTCTTTATTGAGGTGACTCAATGAAATTTTAAGGATATACTTGGAGCAACAACATCAGAACTACTACAAAATTTCATGAAGTTATATTCACTGGTTCTCAAGTCGTGGCGGTATGTCAGAATAGTGCACATGGTTCTCTTATTCCAGGCCTGGAGAACTTTCAGAATATGCTGGAACGTGAAATTAACTATGATGATTCGCAGATTCGATACATTAGTGGGTGACAGAGCCTTTTTTTTTTTATTTCCTTGCTGATATGTTTTAGTAAACGATGAAGTTTAGTGTTGGTGATTAGCCTATTATCAATCAAATTTTTATTAGGTATCATAAATAACAGACATGATATACAGTCAACTCTCGTTACTCGACGGGACCTCTGAATTTAGTTTGAATTATCAAGAAGTTTGAATTATCAGTAGTTCTCAGATAGATGACTCTGGGTACGATGACACCACACATTATGATTAGGCATTGATTTTGTCACATTTAAAATTTAAAGTGTTTTTAATCCCTAACTGCATGGAGTAAACAGAAAGCAGAGGTGTAAAGCCCACAAGTTTATTGTCCATTTACTGCTCCCTGCCTTTACCTCATTTTGTTCTCTCTCTCTCTCTGTACTTTTGATGAGACATATTGAAAAATCGTGAATTGCCAACTGCTTCATTGCTATGTGCCTTCGGCACAAACTCTATATACCAGTTGAGAAGCATCACGGTTTACCATGATGTTGGTAAACCGTGTTTGTTTCAAACATTTGTTTACTTGTAAAGCCGTTTTCCTTGAAGGCCTCAGGTGCCTCATTTTTAGACTTAGGATTATATAAGCGCACAAAATTTTAAATAGTAGTGGGAAAGCAGCAGATATTCTCTGGTGTTGACCTTCAAAAAGTATGAATAACCGAATAATGGAGTTTGAATTAAAAGGCTTTTAAATACTTTGAAAGAATAGAGGGCCAACCAAGAAATTGAATTTTATTTGAATTAACCAAAAGTACGAATTATCATAGTTTGAATTATCGAGAATCTAGTATATTGGAATAGGCTTTTCTACCTTTCAGAAATTCATTTACATACATAATAAAAAAATACCTATGGAAATACGATGAGTGGTTCCAGAGACATGGCTAAAACAAGCAGCCTCACTACCCAAAAAATTCATTTTAGAAAAACGACATTTGAAGTTGTACCAACGATGTTCCATTATCAAAAACTACATTATCAAAAATTCACTGCCTTCAGTTTGAGGTGCCTTGCTTTTCTAAAACACGAAAAGAATATCAGCTTCAGTGTGTTTCATGATGTCAATCCTCTTGCACATCTGTTGTGCCTTTGTTCTCTTTCATTTTTCTTAATATCTTTTTCTCGCTGCAAAGAACATGTCGCATGGATTTTAATCAAAGCTTTTTGTACAAAGTGGTGTAACAGACATGACGTAAAGTAACATAATATAATCTGATTAGGCCATATACTGTTACAATTGGCTAGCTTAGTTCTTGTAGTGATGCTATCACTAACATAACAAGCACTCTTTATTACATTTGAAGCTTGAATCATGTTATTACATTACACAGCTTGCCGTTCACCGAGAGACATGGTGTTCATTGCAGAAAAGTCATGTACAGTAGGTTGTCACTGCTAAAAAACGTTTTTTCTACCAGAGACATGGCACAAACGGTATGGCAGGCTCGTGCCAAGCATCTTTTTCGTGGCTTTCGCCCCCCACTGGCCAAACCAGCGTGCGCCTTAATATGAGAACAGTACTGCGTGGTTGGACGTTTCTTTCAGCTTCGCACATTTTTTTTTTGTTTAAAGTCAAGTTATTTTCGAATACGCTGTGCATTTCTAGTATGAAGAGCGCACCGCAGTAATGTCGAAGGATCCTATACTTTGCACTAGTTACACTGGGCCAAAAAAAAATAATGATAATTTGAGCTTGCTTTTAAGCTAGAAAAGATGCAGACTAAAGTGCGCACGACAATAGCACTGTATTGTGTACACCGTATGCTTTTGTACAGAAGCTCCACTATCCCCCCTCATTCGTACCTTTATGATGACTGCCCATGCTTGTAAGAATGGATTCAATTGACCGATTAGGGGGGAGGGGGGATGGCTTTCGGTTGTGAGTGCTTTAAGGGAAAACATAAGAAGTCAGGTGTCTTTTCAATTCCCTATTGCATAGCTGCCTTATTATTAAGGCTACACACTCCATTGTTCCGTGAAAGTTAATGCAAACCAATTTGAACAAACCGAGGTGGGCTTTTTTTGCCAGCCCCGATCATAACAGCTTTGTTTTCTACTAGACCGAATGTGTCTACTGCAAGTAACAGTGACTTGCATCTTGCATTGTTTTTGTTTGCAGTGTCTGAAAGAATGGTTCAAGACGGAGCGCACTTGTCCCAACTGCCGTTCTTATACTCTGACGGACGCGGAATTCCCAACTTTGGGATCATGACCATCTCAAATGGAGACTATTTTTTTACATAATTTGTCGCATATCAGTTGCGGTAAATATTACACTTGTGGCCTTTGCAAGTTGCAATAAATGGCTTTTTTTTATTACAAGCAGCTCTTTGTTTCACCATAAATGCCTGCACCCTGGCTTTTTTTATTTGTGGAACTGTGCGAATGGCAAAATTTTAGCTGCAAAGCAAATTTTTTGTATTAAAGTTTGAGTGCAAATTGAATCTAATATTTTTCTAATAGTAGTAGAATGTTCATATAAGATTTTTTTAATGCTTAAAAAAGGTGCGGGAAATACCTAAGCACATTCTTGTAGGTTAGTAACATGGAAGTTTTTCTTTGGGTTAGGTTGGTGAAGTGCTGTTGAGCTGGTGTTCTCTAGTTGCTTTATCAAAGATGAGGCAATGCAGAGACCAATTTGTATTTATTTACGCGACTTGGTGCAACCAATAAGGTGTCGACAGCACTTTACTCATGGAAGGAAAAGACTCGATCTTCTCTACCCATTTCCTCTTCAACTTCTGCGAAGGCCCTATTGATTTGGTGGAAAGGTGCGTAATGCCTTTGAATCCGAAGCTTTAATCTGCCCCTTAGATGCAAGCGTATGAAAACATCTGAAATATCGGATACTCCAATTTTTTATTGTGCTTTTTCGTCCTGAACACTGCCGCATAGGTTCGAACCAGCGCTTTTCTCGAGTCTGTTCGTTTACAGTCGTAGCGTAGCGCTGCAGACAGCTTTGCCGCAACATTATAGTGTGATGCAAAAAACAATATTGAATATATGAAGGGGGCCACTGTTACAGTGCAGTGCATGTCCATGTTGGAACCAGCATTTTCTCCAGTCAATACATTTGATGCCGTAGCAGTGTTTGAAATGCAGCTTTGCCCAATGTGAGAGTGTGATGTGCTGAAGCAATTTATAAAACTTGAAGGGCCCTCAGCAACTAGATGTCTGGGAAGTTCGATTACATTGAATAGTTAAAATTCTAGCGGAGATCGAATCGAGTAGCAAACACTATAAAAAATATTCAAAAGTTTGAATATTCGCACAGTTATGGTTATTAGTGAGGTAATCTTTCCTGATACTAAAAATGCGCTTACTGCGTGAAGGCTCTTGTAAGCGAGAATGCAGTCCAAAAGAAATGCGGGTGCTGACATCACTTTGGGAAGTTCTCGCATCAGTTGCTGTGGTGTCACAGCCGTTGATGCAGATTGCTGGGTCGTACAAAGTGCCTAATCAACAAAACCAGAGACTTTATATGCCAAGTTTCATGAAGTCTTGTTTCTCTACTGCGGCCAAAATACAAAAAACACGCCCGAAAACCCCTAATGTCACTGAGATATGAAGAGATACTTGTGACATTGGCTCTTCTAATTTCTTAATTAACCTGTATGTAGTGGTGAAATCTGTGACACAATTTTTCATTCATCATAGCAGACTAATTTGTTGTTTCACTTGAGTGTCACTTTAATCTGTACATGTGTGAACAATGGAGAAAGCAGAATAGGGTGAGTATTTGCACCTGAACTGTTCACGCTCACATGATGCGGGTAGGAAACTTTGCAGGTGACGTTTGGTGGTGCTGGTAGTGAGAACCGCCAAGCGGCATAGGGAAGGTTACTGGCCAGCCAGTGATGCAGGCTGATTACAGACACTGCCAGAAAGACTTCTTTTAACCCTTGCCCTTCTTAAGGTTGCAGCTGGCGTGACATGACCTGGTAATGTTTGTTTGGGTCAATTCATGCAAGTGTAAATAATCTCACAATACTGATGCAGGTTGGTTGTCAAACAACTTGTGGACTTAAGCTAGAAAGTTTGCGGGTTGAAATGTTTTCATATAAATGTTTGATTGTCAGGAGGTGCCATCACAGTCTCCTTGGCTGGTAGTATGCAACATATGTCCACATACTTTTCTTTAGATTAATTGCAATTTACCATACTAAAACACTGCACAAATGACGTGTGAATGGATGTGCAATTCCAACGTGAATGGGACAAACTCTACTTGCCATGCACGGCTGTCGCCATCTAGTTTAGAAAAATATCGTATTGCAAGAAAATGAAAGCACTAGTGCCATTTATGTAAAGCGGAAAAACATGATCTTAGCTTGTCAAAAGTCATTTTAAAATTTAACTACACATATAGCCTGTCGAAAGTCGGAAACGGTTGATAGCGTGGCGAGCTACTATAGACAATTCACAGACTATAGTGATATTGCCTAATGCGAATTTTGAGTACAGCTTCGTGTTGCCACTAATGTAATAATGCATTCACGAGTTACTTTATTACGCCGTTGCAATTTTCGTGAAGTAGGACAGCACCCGGTACGGCATTGTTTTTATGAGGGTGCCTGATGAGCATATGTAAGGTATTATGTGTACTTTGTTGAGGTTGCATATGGCTGATAATGAATTATGACTGAACACTTTACAGTGGGTGGGAGGCAATTAACCTCAAACTCGTTGCGCATTTAGCATCGTGTGATGACTGGTTGTTTATTTTGCCACGTGGTACTACGTAGGTTGACATGATACCTTGCTCAATACGATCCCTGTATAGGGTGTTCTTGCAAGTCAGATTGCAGACAAGATATATAGTAGTAGCCTCTTTTCAGCATTCATGCAAAGCAGCAGTTCATTTCCTAACCCCACGTTCTTGTCTCTCGAACAGCACTTGCTTAAATTGTATGGCACTACCTTCTTGGCTTCGGGTAACAAGTCGCTGGTAGTGGCTCAAGTTGCCCAGGGCATCGCTACAAGATTGAGTCTTGCTTCCACCCGTGTTTCCCTGAAATTCATAAATTAGTGCTTGTGTGAATTTTTTTTTGGCTGGCACCCAGCCAAGCAAAATACTGGGCTGGCACTCAGCGGGCCCGGGTTCGAGCTCTACTGTGTCATTGGTGCTAGGTTTTTTTTTTTTTTTTCTAATTTTGTGCGATGTGCATATGGACACCGTCGGCGGCGGACAACTACGGCACCAGGCGTAGCCAGAGTTGTGATCTCATAACAGCTTTCACTGTAATATCCAACGTTCTGTCTACTGTGTCCTCCCTGAAGTTTGTGTGAATAGCACCAAGCTGTGGCAAGCAAAAAATCGCAGCATATTCACGGTGTGAATGATGATGTGTGGGCGAAGCGTATGTCAGTCAGTCTATCCGTTCGTCTGTGGGGTGAAGCGTCTGTTCGTCTGTCCATTTGACCATCTGGCCGGTTACGCCTGACGCAGGACAAAGTTAGACTAAGAGGAGCGTCACCCCTTCCTCAGTTTGTTGCTATGTCACAGAATACTCGGTGCAACATGAAAAATAATTATTGATCATTAGCATAAGTGTAAGCAATCACAATGGTGAAATGCCCTTGAAGAAATATTGATGCACATCTGCTGTCATGATGAAATAGTTTACAAACTTTGAAGTTGACATCTTGGCAGGCATGGTACGATACAGGAATCTAAAAAAAAATTAAAAAAAAAAAAACACAATGCTCTTTGAAAGGAGATTTTGTTCACCATCGAGGTGATGTCACATACATGGTGCTTTTAATGTAGCGTGCTAATGGCACTGGTAGTGCACGGAATAATCCTCAAATTTCTATCGTGAAGTGTTTTGGCGCTATGTGACGGGCACCACTGGGTGTATTCACCACAACTTATCCGAAGCTCCCATCTTGCTCTTTCGAGACCCCCCTCACCTTGTCATCCGCAAGGGTTTGGCAACAGTAAGTGATATTCAGCGGGGTCGTATATTTCTTCTGATTCATCAAGCTTGGGGAAATACAACGACATGAAAGGAGCTGTTCGTATGGAGCAAGAAGTTGTATTTTCCTAAGAAATGGCTGCACACTGGAGGTTCAATTTTATCAAAATGAGCAGCAAACTTGAAAAAATTTGCAAATAAATACTGCTCAATGTGTGACAGTGGAGAAGCCAAGGAGATTGGTGTCGCTTTCTTGAATCAATGGCTAGCATAATTTGAAGCACCATGCTAAAACTGCACTACGAATGCAGCAGCTGTTTCAATGATACTCTGTGCGTATAAGGACACTTGTGTTCCAACAATGTAGGGACACCAGCGGTTCCCGATTCTAGTGCTTGAGGTTAGTCCAAATTGTACGAATTGATATCGTATGAATGAAAAATGGCGTGTTTTGCTACATGTAGTAAGGCTATGACTTGGCATTCCATTGTGTCAAAAGGCAGCCATCATGAAAACAGCACAATCCATCATACAGTTGGTGTAACTGGCATAAGTGCCCTGGAATATTGCATAAAGATGGCGGTAAATAAATTGATAAATTGCCAGCTAATGCCCCTCCCATGTTATGGGAGCATGCATGTTCCTCGGAATGCACAATGACTTCACAGTGCTCGATGACAATATTTTATTTCGGTGGGTTTCCACATTCGCAATAGCGTATGGTAAAAACATGCAAGGTCTTATTCAATTCACCTGCAACACTTTACGGAAGGTGTTCAATTGACAATCGCAGCATGCCAGCATCCGTGCATCTCGTGTCAGGTCTGCATTTTCAGTGCAAGTTGAGTTAGCCTTTTTTTTTTTATTTTACCAGAGCAGCTCTAGCTTGCATTTTTACAAAGTACAGCTGGTTGATTGCAAGGATGAAGTGCCAAAACACTTAATCTAGGATATTCCGAGCTCGTTGGCACATTCTGCACACACAAGGGAAACCTCAGGACTGGCTGAATTTGCAGAGTTTAGGTTTGCTCCGCACACGTACCTGGGCTGTTCCAACAGCAGTATCTTTATATCCATGCGCAATTTCTAAATTCTCGCAAGATAGGGTTGTCCTTAGGTGAGGATGGCAAATCTTTTTCCAAACATTAATGTTGCATAATGGCCAACCGCATGGCCAGGAGTGATCTTGAGCCTACTTCGCAGTTCAACACCCGGCGGAAGCACTAGTCGGGCTTCTGCAGCTGCTCTGGTCACACTTTAAGATGACACAGTTTGACAAGGGACATCCAGAGACTGCGCATAGAAAATAGCCCCCCATTTTATGATGAGAACAAGCAAACGAACATTCCTACCAACTGGAAAAACCACACAACGCAGAGCTCCTAGACTTCGTTAATCTACAAACTGGCTACCCTGTCTTTCCATTGTCTTTCACTCTCTCTGCGTGAGGGAGACTGTGATAGGTATTTAGTACACTTCTGGCCAGCTGTAATCATTAAATTCTCGAAACTTTGTGCACAAACACTGTAATATTCTGCCTGCTTTGAAACGCACCTGCCACGATCATCTATCAAACCAATCATTTCCCACTTTGCCGCAGAATCCCACAGCTATCAAGTCAATGCAGCGGGTACTTGTGCTGAATAAAACAGACCTTAAGTTGGCATGCAAATATTAGATACGTGTATAAACATGCAAACCAGCTGCTTCAACGAAGAACGGCCCTAAGTACAGAGGCCATACATTACGAGGGGTGATGCACATCAGCAATGACTTTTAACACACAAGTAAAACAGTGTTGGCTAATTCAACCAAACACCGCTGCATACATTTTGCAATTGGAGGAATGAAGCTTGTCGGTGCCTAAAGATACATACATTACGAGTACAGAGGCCATACATTATGAGGGGTGATGCACATCAGCAATGACTTTTAACACACAAGTGAAACAGTGTTGGCTAATTCAACCAAACACCGCTGCATACATTTTGCAATTGGAGGAATGAAGCTTGTCGATGCCTAAAGATTGTTGACTCAATGAAAATCTTAGGTGGAACTATTACCATTTTGAAAAGTGTTCAACACATGACGACACGTTTCCGTACTGAGATGAGAATGAGGGTTCTCCATAAATTTTGTCAATTCATAGCTATTTGCACCGACACCTAAGTACAAGAGCAGTTCTTGCACTTTGCGTATCAAAACCTGTCCACCACATCATGTATTGAATCTATAATGTCATGTTCAGCAGCGCAATTCTGTTGCTGCCTTAAATAACAGGTTTTAGGAAGTTGCACTTCCTCCAACCTGTCATGTCAGGTTTTAGGAACCTTTCACAGCATGTGGAGGAGCTAAAGTTATTCTCAGCAGATGTGAAAACAAGGTTGAAGTTTTGTTCAGAGCTGCAGCCTCACTTCGGTGAAAATTGCCTGTGTTCACCCAGCCTGGGACACAGCATGACGGAGCAAGAAGCTGAAGCAAGTGCCTCGTCAGGAAATGGGGAGCTTCTTCTTCAGCTGCCAAAATGTTGGCATTGAAGAAGCATTTACATGAATATGACAACATTCGTATCAGTGGGTACTTCATATAGAAGTGATATCGTGAAGTCGCAGCACGAAACAGTGAAGCTCAGCACCATCAGTATTGCCAAAAAGAAGCAAACTTATCTGTGTGGCAAATCAAGTACTTTGAGACTGCACAGGGCTGTAGTTACCGTTTCGTTGTTCACTCAACTGATGTAAACATTTCAGTACTTGCATAAATCTTGCATAGATGTGCAACTACACAATGCAGCCCTTATTCAACTAATCTACGATTGAATATTAGGTAGGAGATTGTGGCTGTAACTACACAATGCAGCCATTACTCAACCAATCTACGATTGAATATTAGGTAGGAGATTGTGGCTGTAAGAGTAACTACAAAGCCATTGCTTGAGACATTGAGCCACTCAATCCTTTCCAGATATGCCTGTAGCTGTAAAAATTGCATCTTCATTCGCTGCTACCTTGCCTGAAGTTTCATGACCAGTCGATTCTACTATTGGACTCTGCTAGCATTCATGTGCACAGTGTTCATGTCAGCAGCAGAATGTCAACCTGGCTTGCTACACAGCCAGTGGAGCAAACCACTATGGCATCAGTCACCACTTTGCATCATCTTGTGTACACTGTGCATCTGTAGCATTTCTACAAGCCTAATGCAACAGGGTGGTTAGATAGACTACTTGGTAGGGAATTATTTTTTTTTTTTGCTAGAAAATTGCAGCACGAATGAAAAGAGACAGAATGCACTGGATGATAAAGGGAACACACTCCACACTTTTTTCATCGTAAGTTTTCAGAAATAATCTACAAACTTGCCACACACTTCATGTGCAGTTTGTGTGTCACAGCACAGAGGTGATGTTAACATGCCTAGTATTTCTGTATAAGTGCTATCACGATAAAGCAGGAAAAAAACAAAGCAAGCTTGTTTCAGCCACGCGTGAGCTGGCCTGACTTGTTCATCCTTCTTTCCTTGGCATCATCATCTAATGGCTTCATGAGGCTGAGTTTTAAAAAAACAGGCCTCAGTTTCTCTCTTTGTAGTTGTGATAAGCTTATCATGAAGAAATTGCTGTGACAGCTCAGATGCGAGAGTAAAGATCACCTACACAATTGTATCTTGCTGCTTCCTCTGTAAGCACACATGCTTTTTCCTCATTGAAATAAATAAATAGGTTTGTTCTAAGAAAATTCAGCATGTGCTTGTTTGTGAGAACTCTGAGCTTTTCCCTTTTTCCGAGTGCCCAAACGTTCACCAACTTTTGGGGTTTGAACATAAGTTATCAGTGTCACCCGTATCATCATCACTGATTATATGTTGCCAAAGATGACTGCTCAATCTGCTACACTGCTGAGAAAACTGGTTCTTCGTTGAAGCAGATGACACGATATGAAAGCACATGAATTGGCCAAACCTAGAATTGTTCGTACTTTTTAAAAAAAGGCCATGCATAAGACAAGCTACAGATGACTACATGCAAGAGACTGCTCTATGAACATGACCCATCGCCACTGCAGACCATGGGTAGATCGCATAATTCACCCGTTATGACGACAACCTGACAGCCCTGCAAGAGTGCCGAATTGTCAACCTGGGGGGTCTCCTGCTTGTTACAAGTGTCTAAAGCATGCTTAGTTGAAGTTCTATTGTTTGGCCTACGCAGACTCGTTTTCAACCACAAGTCAACCACAGGCTCTGGATCCCACTGTTCAAGTGGTGCCCCATTTACATTGATGACCATTGTCTGCCACAGCGTGTCATCGGTGAGAACATTCTTCCGAGATTCCTTGATGACGCAGAGTTCTTCGAAGCCCTTGCACGTCACCTTGCACGACGGTGAGAGCAGAGCTGCCGCAGTGAGGAATGTGCAGATAGTGGGATAGACCACACTGAACCTGGAAACCACGGTGGCGGCCAGATTGATGAAATCTTTCCGCAGACACCCCGCTAGACTCCTAGTCACAAAAAACTTGTAGGAACACCACTCCAGTATGATATCCGATATGGGTTTCTCGGGCAGCAACGAATGCATCTCGTTGCTCAGCTCCCTGATAGTTTCAATTCCGTACGCGCCAAAATGCTTGTCAGAATCTTCTGGCCAGTTTTTTGGATCCAGCACCGAAAACTTGAGCAGGGATTCTGAGCACTGACTAGCCACCTGGAGCACCTGCTGCGACACGCACCGGCACACATCCTCAGCTATGATGTGAAATGTCTCGATGTCAAAATCTTGCGTGACAGCCATGCCTTGGAAAAATCCGGTTCTTTCTTGTAGCTCATGCAGGACTGGCACCAGAGATGGGCCCAACGAGATCTGATTGGTGATGAGCGTCGCAGTAGCCTTCAGCTCATCGATCACTGTGTAACAGGCAGGAGACAACGAGCCAGTCGTCTTTTCTAGGAAAGCATTCAATGTCTTGAAGATCTCTCGTAGCAGGTGGACGTGGGCGATGAACACAGAGCTCTTGAGGCAGGTGAGGATTTCAGATGCATCGGGCCGAAGCTTACGGTCAAAGTTGTGGTAATTATCCTTCAGGAACGACGTGACACTGCTCCATTTTTCAATGATGGCAGTTAGGAACTTGAGGTTGAGGACTAGCAGCTGTGGGTTGGGGGAACGAGCGTGTTGATCGGCGGGGCTGGACGGTGTCCATATGTCCACCGTACTGCCCGTCTTCTTCTGCAGGTCTCTGAAAAAGCAGAACAACTTGTACAACTTGTCAGTGCAGCCTCTGACTTGCAAATGCCTGAAGAGGACCGGCTTGACCACACTCTCGAGCTTGTGCACCAGACAGTCCATGGTGTAGAGAACGGGCGCTTCTTTTGCCAACGCCATTTGCAGGCCGCCGTCCGCTTGGTGGACGGTTTGGCCGTCCGTTGTTAGGCACAAGAGCTTCTCGAAAGGCGAGGGCAATCCAAATTTCGCGAGCATCTGCACCATCGCGAGTGCGATGCCCACTCCGTTGTCGCTATCGACGAGCCCCAAGAACTTTGTGCGTTTGGCACAGTCCTTGAGGTAAGTGATGTAGACAGCGTCCTTGCGCGATCCTACAACGTCCGAAACGTCGTCAAGCACGATGCCGAAGTGTTTCGCTTGGTAAATGTCGGCCACCGTGTCGTTAATCATCGACATGGCGATGTACTTGGAGAAGTCCGGCACGACGTGGTGGTGGTTCGTGTACCGACCTTCGAGCGGCACCCCGTTCTGGATCTGACGGCTCACGAGAACGGGGAACTGCGAGAACGAGAGCTTGCTCTTCTGTATCTCGTACACGGTCTTGAACAGAAGCTCGAACCGGGATCGAGAATCTTCGGGCGGCTTCTTTTTTGTTCGGAACGAGTGGGCCAATTTTTTCCTCTCGGCTTCGCTTTTGTTCAGCAGGTTTCTGTGGGCCGTCGTCTTTTCGTGCTTCTGGATGACCGAAACCTTGAAGTTGTTTGTGCCTTCCACGAACGGCACGCACTTTTCCTGACCGAAGTAAGCTTCCCTGCACAGCACGCAATGCATGGTGTTCTTGATTTCCTCGTACTGCAACCACGCGTACGTCTCCTTCCAGACGTTTCTAAACTTCCTTTTGCTATCCTTCGAGTTCCCATCTTTTTTCGAACGGCCCGCTGTCTTTGGCGCTTCTCTTCTCGCAACTTTCTTGTCTTGCCTCCTCTCCCTGCAAAATGAGAAAGAAATAAATAGCGCGGACGTGAGATAAGCGCCTCCCTTCTTCAATGGAGCGCTCACTACGTACAAAGGTGATCAACGTTTTATTTCGCGCCCGCGTTTTCTCCGTTCATAGCGAGGCGCTAGCTTGGGCCGCGATCTGGAGAGCGTGAGCGCCCACGCTTTCGATCTTAACGACGCTTCAAAATGCACGCGTCGCGCCGAGCCTCATCAAACAACACGTGCAAAAGAATAGAGACTTCTACTCGCCTACAAATGCTGCTCATTCTGAAAGGGTCACCACTTATCCATTATTTCCAGAGCGATAACAATGCGCGTGTGATTGCATTCCGAAACCGTTCCACTGTTTGTCGAAGCTACAATCCGATAAACATCGAGTGTGCGAACTCGGCGAGTGTAGTTACTTCAAAGATCTAACTATTAAAGTCCACAAACACACAAAGGCTTGACGCCCGAGCTTTGCCCTTGCGATGTTTTCTTTAGACGGCTTGGGCGGCTACCGCGTTGGTAGCCTAGGGGCCGTTACGCAAAACAAAAAGAAGCGTGTTTGCTGTTTGTGTAGATACAAGCGCTGCACACGCATTTTCAGGTGAACTTTTGACGCTAAAAAATAACGCTGCATCCGCGGAACAAAATCACAGCAAGAAGTGCTAAAATAAAACGCAACAATTTGTAATGCTTTAAAGCTCAGCAGAAGCTGCACTGACATCGTAAACCGTTGTTATGGCAACTGTGTTGACGCCTTGCGAGTAGGAAAATTGCCTTGCGCATAACGCGGCTGATTCTTGCATTGCAAAGTACCGGCGCGGTATGGCAAGAAACCTGCGCGTTATGCGCTTAGAGAGAGCGTGATTAACATCTTTTAAGGTCTGCCAACTTTATTTTGAGTTTGTCTCGCTTATCTTTTTGTGGCATCCGCCTATCGTAACTAGCATATTAACGCTGATATGGCTGACACTGTCGCTATTTGGGAAGTTCCGTTCAGTGACAAGATACACAAGATCGAATTCGAACACGGAACGACCACCGGAAAAAGAGTGATCAGAGTTGACGGAAAGGTACGTCATTTTACAACTAACTCTGCTCGTACGCTCTTGAGTCAGAAGTCACTGCGCGCTTAGCCGGAGTTGTGTGGAGACTGCTAAGCTCTGAAGAGCGGGACACTCGTGCTTGTAAAGCTAATTTATCCAGGCGACTGCGGCAATCGTGTCTTTCCGAAACAAGCAGTGCGCCGCACAACCACAACGGCACAAAGAGCGACTTCGAACGATGGAGCACTACCACGCACCACACTTTGTCACTTACCGCTTATCGCCAAACCTTTACTGGCGTCGAATTCTCCTCGCTGCCCGCAGGAGGTGGTGCGACGAGACTGGATGTTCAAGCTTGTCGGCTCGGAGCTCTTTGAAGTGGGCAGGGCGAAGTGCATGGTCGTGATCAAAGCGTTGAGCGGCTTCACGTACCAGTATTCGCTCATCGTGGACGGCAAGCAACTCGACAAATTTAGAGAGAGGCAGTCGAAAATACTCAACACGTGGATTGTGAACCTACTCGAACAACCAACAAGGGTAGTACTAGGTGAGCACTCTTGCTTCTTCATCTGTCCAGCGCTGTGCTCAAAAATGAGCACTCTTATATTACCTTTCATTCTCAGATGTTCTCCAAGAGTACTGCTTGCCAAATACACCGGGTTATCACATTCTGGAGATTTGTCCAGCCGGGTTAGTGGCGAAAGGTTTTAATAGGAGGGAACATAGAGCTATCATTAATTGCATTCTTGACAAGTCACGCCATTGTGGTTTCTTGACGATGTCATAAATAATCTACTGTACCCTGCTGGCCTTACTGTTAAAAGCATGAGCAGCTACTAGTATTTAACATGCGGTTTTTGAAAGAAAATTTCGCGAGAGAATGCAGTAGCTCAAGAACATTTTTAACGCATCGCTGTTGAACAGTATTACCAGATGTCATTACAGACATTATTACTGGCATCCATGTCTGCAGTAATATGGTACTCTAGTAAATGTAACACATGTAGGGACATGTGGAAATTGTACAAACAAATGCAACCTGCAACTTCTTGCAAAGCTCCTTCCGTTTGCAGAGAAGGACACTCTGGACGTATACGTAAATGGAGAAAAAGTCGATGTTGTGGTAAGTGCAGCAACACTGCCCCCTCACACTCAGCAGCTCGTGCTCGATGCACATGAGAGGAAATGCTTTCCATTTCAGCCAGAATTTGTAGACGGAGGAACCGAGACCCATTTCCAAGTGGGGCCCTACCAGGCTTACATCACTGCGGCGAGCAGCGGAAGAAAAAAAGAAGGTATTCGGCACACGCTGATTGTGGAAGGACACGAGATACCGAGCTGTACCGAGTGAGCCGCACCTGGCATTTTGGCAAAGCACAGGTCAAGTGAGACCAACCGCGTGGGTCCTGTGACTGCCCCTTCATTCGTTATTGTTGGCTAGCACTGTTTAACTGCCAATACAACAGGCAAATGCATGAGCACACGGCGCAATTTTGTTACTGTTCAGAAGAGCAGGCATTGTGCCTCACCTGTGCCATCAAAGTAGGAATTCAACTGTGATGAGTACAAGGCACATTTAGGAAGCTGGTAATGTTACAAGTAGTGTTATTGCTTTATTGTGACAAAACTGGCAACGAGAGCTCTGAATAACGAAAGGTTTTCTGTAAGAACCGCAGAACAACGTAAGTAGCATTAAACCAGAAAACTGAACTGAATGAACACATAGAATGAGTGCTATATGCATGTATAGTGCAATATACATGGCATTTGAGAATAATACACTGTAGACTCAAACTGTCGCACTTTCATTTAATTGCAATAGATAATTAAATATTATTAGCTTCACTTTTTTGATGGCTTACAGTTCACTTATTTACTAGACAAGTGTCACTGCAAAACTCTTCTTTAATTGTTAATTCAATTGAAAAATGATAGCACACATGTTAATCAAGCCATTCAATGAGTAAATAGAAATAACTGTATGAAAAAATTGCTGCATTGGCTATGAACCGGAAAAATGGAACATTTTAAAAAAAAAATGGCCAGGCCTGCGCTTTGGGTAACTATTACAAGCACACTTGCTGGGTACCCACTATGCCATCAATAGTCATAATTTTTGTGTAGTAGGCTGGCATTTACCATGCTATCCTTTGTCAATCTTTGAAGAAACGTGGTATTCCCTACACACGTGCAAGGACTTTCGTGGGAATTTTTCATGCAGTGGCTGACGACGAATTAATCCTGAAGTGGGTATGCACCACCAGCAATAGGTGATCATAAACAAGCTTTTTGTAAATGGCCTGGAGCATCAGACGACCCACTCGTTATGCAATTTGTATTGTGTGACACCTGGTTGTTCCTTCAGTTTTTGCTTCATTACTTGTATTAGTACCATTCCTTTGCCAACATCAAGCCTGCCCAAGGCCAGTTAGGAAACGAGTTACAAGCACTGGCGAGGCTCAGTGGTAGAATACTGGGTCTGCACGCAACGGACCCGGGTTCCGAATCTCATTGTGTCCTTTGCGTTTTTTATTTACAGAGTTTGTTTTTTTCTTTCTTATTTCTTGCGAATTTGGTTACGGACACCAGCGGATAGCTATAGCGCCGCACGTGACCCGCGTTATGATCTCGTACAGCTTTCGCAGCAAAAAGGATGCATATAGAGTCTCTGCGTTTTACAACAATAATTGTCATCTTGCTCGACTGCACTTCCTCTATTGAAAACTGTGTGCCTGCTACTTTCCTGTTGAGAACGCCATGTCATGTTCCAGTGCACTTCGCAACTCCAGCGACTGGTTGACAGCTGCTCAAGTCAGCATGGCTTCACAAAGAGCACAAAGAAAAATAACAAAAGGCTTTCTTGTGTGTATTCTGGTCTTTTTTTTTTTTTTGTGTCCGTCATGTCATGTCTTGTCAGTTAATCAATTTGCACTAATTGTGTAAAATTAGCCAAGTAAAGATGAATAACAAATATCTAACACACCGTGAGCATCAATATTATGTGAAGCATTTTGCTGGGATCTACATGTCTGTAAATGTTTGGTGCTTCAATATGTTTTAAAACATAGACTGACGTGTTTAAGATGGGCATGTTCTGCGTGAAAATGCCGTCAAGATGGAAGTTATGATGAATTTATAATTCAAAGTGAGCGTGGCGATATTTATTTTTCATGCCATTCAACACACAAGGAAACATCCACCATCCGTTTGCCGAGTTAGACATAGGTACTGGGCAGTGGTACATTGGAAAAATTAGGATTGTGATGTAATCCTCAAAATGCTTGTCGTACTTCAATCATATGTACACCCGTTGGTGCTTATATGCCTACAAAATCTGGCGAAAGAAAAAAAGGAAACATTAAAACACCTTCAGTGTTGGTCAATCATGAATGCCGTACAAGTTGCACAGGTTTTTTGCAGCATTCACTGCTTTAAGGCTGCATAATTATTGACCAATCGTGAAAGCAGTGTAGCTGGACGTGGCTTCTCAAAGAAACTATCTTCTTCTGTGTCCAATTTTCTTTGCATTACATTTTGATATTGATCTATACCAGCTCGCCCAGTAGGTCACATCACTTCAGTCAGTCACAAAGTGACAGCTGTCACAAGAGAAGAATGCAAGAAGTGTGCACATGATTCATGTCTTGCCAGCTCTAGAACAAAAGATGAATGCGTGTAACCAAGGCCTAATGATTAAAGTATCGGGCTGCAGTGATGAGAGAAGTTTGATCGAACCTTTCATTCTTATTTAACAGGCCAAATTTAGGCAAGACAGGATAATACTCAACAATTTACTAAAATGGTGGAATGAGACAAAAAATGTGTTGCGATGAAAAAGGAAAATGAGCAATTTTTCGTCCTACTGTTATAATTTTGTTCATGTTCCATCTGTCGTACATCTTGTAGAAATAAACCAATAATTGACTACGGACCTCATTTGAAAAGTGTCATATTTTAACATGAAAGAAACTACTGTAACATTTGTTCTAAGCATATATTTATTATGCATTGTTACCAGCAATGAAAATTTTGCATTTGTTTTTCATGTTCACAAAATCTACGTTGTTACATTTACTAGTGGGTAGACTATTTGCAAAGAAATGAAACAAAGAGAGCATCAAAATGAAACCTAAATAATTTATTCTATCTGTACAGGAGTGAACGCAGTGCATGACTTTAATTTATGTGACGGTCAAGATGGGGCTAAGATTTTTGCACTCAGGTAGTTCAACCTTTCCTTAGATGCCGGTCTAGTCTTCAGGACATCTTCGTACTTTAGCTCAACGACGATGTAGCCCAGCGCTCGGAGAAGCCGCATTCGGGTCGCATGGTGTCCCATCGCGTGCAGGCTGTCCATGCTGTAGTGCTCTGGGAGGGAGATGATCACAGCTAACCTGGTCAGCAGAAAGCACGCATTCACCATTAACACGATACCCGCACCATAATGAGTAAGCATCCCAGATATTGAACAGTAGCTTAAATGTAAGTAGAGCTTAAAGGAAGTCAAGGAGAACCAAATATACGCACTATTTCAAACTCCTATCACTCGGTTTTAACAGCAACAGCTCTTTCGATCTCCGTTGTGTAGGCAGAGAGACTAGAAATGTTACGACTGTTCCACATATATATTGCGCTTCATTCTGTGACAGTCACAGACAGTTACTAAGTAAATCAGCAAATCATGATATCTTAAATGAGAACTGTATGCAGACTGTTGTATATGCATATCTTTCATATGCATATAGTCATAGTGCAGTCTTTATTATTCTGGTATGTGCTAAGGCACAAATTTTTTATCACGTTAAAGCACAGAACACGAACATCCTCCTAAGTCACTTGAACTAAAACCCAGATTACTTGGTCAACATTAAGAATGTACCATCCTTTAATTAACTGCAGCACTGGCTAACCACTGGTGGTAGTTACAGAGCGAAAGAGAAAAAGAAATGGAAGAAGGATGAAGAGATCAGCATGAGCTAGATGCATCATAAATTAATATGCTCAGCACAGTGCTAATAAATGGCGTACTACAACCATGGGTCAGCAAATGAATGTGGAGTTCACTCATACTAACTCACAAAATACATTTTGAACTTGGGCTCAGACTCGCCCACATTTACCTCAACCAGACTCGCGAAAAATTTCCACATCTGGACTCACTCGAACTCCCAGCCCAATCTGTGTCTGAGTGAATCATCTCATGAGTGGTTTTGCCAACCTATGGCTATGGCTGCCCAGTGCAGCCAACAAAATCTTTTTGCTGTGATGACTTGAAAACTCCATTATAATGAAGGCATAATTCAAAGAAGAACAAGACTGACAAGCTGTTATCGTAAGTACCGTAAACATGAGCTGCATCCGAAACCAGTACATGTTTGCCGTTGCCAATCAATTTTTCCAGCTTGCCACGTAGGGCAAGTCTCATACACAGCAAAAAAAAAATATTGATTTACAGGTTAGAATTGAAGTACAGAAAGCGTTAACGATGCAGTAATACATTTAATAGTAAAAACAAAACCACAGAGAAGCAAGGCAGGTCTACTCTTTACTCCACCCGAATCTCGCAAGAAACAAACGGCTCCAGCTCGAACCCTCCAGAGTATCTACCCACACAATAAATGCAAACTATGCAAAACGGAAAGGAAGTCCTACAAAACATATACTGTAGTAATGTCCCAACCTATCACCAACGCTTTGTCCCGTCTTCTTGCTTGTGGCATCACTTTGTGCTAAAAAGTGCTATGCCATAGGCCGAAACAAAGGGCTATCCAGCAGGCCGGGAAGGCCATTCGTAGACAAGGTCTCCTAGCCTCTACTAAATTACAAACATGCCTAATCTTGTAATAAAGTGTAGTCACTTAATTATTGTTACCATTCATGTCAGTACACGCGTTCCTGACGGGGCAGGTATGAAAAATGTGAGCTGCCTTGCTTTCTGTATTTTCTACAAAAAGCAAGTAATTAGAAGAAATTGTTATTGATTATCATCAGTATAATCACTCCTCGGAAATGCAGTTTCACTGTCGGCATTTAAGCAAGTACCACGCTCTGAAAAACAAAACAGGTGTACAACTGAAAATTCTGCAAATGATTGCTGAAGACCGTTGAAATAATGAAGCTCCTGCTTACCGTTTATCTACCCCACTGACAGCATCTACGGGAATTGGCTTTCCTTGCTTGTTCAGTTGCACAACATAATCTGGCAGAAAATAAGTTCACGTTTATTAATCGCTCTAACGAATGCCGCGCTAAAAGACTAGACACAGCAAAGAGAAAAAGGTGAGCTTTAACAAAAACCTGTTAACAAAAGAATGTCGATTTGCTGGCGTTACTAGCACATGAAGTTACTACAATACATGGAACACGTTCTGATTGTAAGACGTTACTGCAAGACACCAAGGCACGAGATTGCAAGCCTGTATGACACATAACAGAGGTTACAGCGCTCACTGTGTATGTGTGTGTGTGTATAAGTGAAAATATGGGAAAACACAGACATCTACAAAAACAAGCCGGATTTTCTTATAAATTGAGGACACTTGTAAAAAGAGACTGAGCGACAACTTTATAGCAGCCAATGCGGGAGAATGCAAGAGCATTTAGTTTATGGTTGTGAACGGGTGCACACTCCACATTTCTAACCAACAAAAACCACGTATGCCCACATCTTTGCTAATCATCCGGCAACTGCTTACCGATAATGTACATGTCGGAGAGAGGCAGCCTTGGCTGCACCACGGAGAAACTGAAGTTTCCTTCACCTCCCAGAATCACTTCCATGTCGTCTTGCATCGAGCACATCAGGCGCAGTAGCCTTCCGTCTGAAAGCGGTTACGCATACCGGGATTCACACTATGCGCAACCCCACGCATTAATCTGCGCTCGTACATACATTCGTACGATAGATCAAGCATTGTCGTATGTATACATACAACAGCTCGGGGTGTGGCCAGCATAATTCTTTCTGTTCCGTTCTATTCCAATCTCACTGGCTTTTCTCTGCTGAAGCCAATGACAAAAGGCAAAATGATAGTTTCAAAAAACTCGCAGGAACAGAATTGCTGCGATACGAGCATATATGCTTGCAGTTTCTTCCCTGACTTGCCACAGTAAGTCGGGGAAGTCATGTCGTGCTGCTGCTTGTCGTGAGATCATTGGCTTGATTCTCGATTGCCACGGTCCCATTTCCACGAATGAAGGAATATGACAAAGCTTAAGCACTACATATATTAGAAATGGGATAAGTTTCATTCAGAAGGAGTTGCCGAATTGTGGCGAGCAGCTTACTGCAGCCCTTGGAAAGGAGACTTCGTAATCATCACATACCGACATTTCTAATGTATCGGACAGAAAGGTAGAAGTTAACACATATTTTTGAAAAGTTAGGGAATCCACAGCAAGCGACAGAATGGAAAACATCAGGTATATAATCAAGAAACAGGATAACAGTGATGCATAATTCATTTGGAGCCCTTACCAACAATACTTAATAAGTAAAATTGAAGGAGTACAAAATTTAGCTTTGCGATTCACTTATTCTGTTTATTCGCGTCACTCTAGTGTAAATACTTTACGTAATAGGGCAAACCTTCAAACACTTGAGCAGCGTAGGGTCATATCTAGATTAAAATTCCTCTATCAGCTTTACTACGATCACTTCAATATGTCGCGGGAACACTAGATCGAAGAGCCTTTCAAACGATCAGCGAGAATTCATCACAGTAAGACTATCAGGCGACCGATTAGCCACATTAATTTGCATAAGTTTTCTTTGTTTCCTCAAACAATTTATTATTGAAGTATGTTACCTGAAGAGACGGTCAACTCTGTGTCATTAGAGGTGTTTTCTCAGCGTATTTGTAATATAAGCTTTGGTTGAAGTGTCGTTTCAAAATTGAAAAACATTATCATTGTGTTCTCTTACTGTATGCATACCATATCGTATGCTTACACGCGATTGTGTAAGCATATTTACGCCTCCCCTTATGTGTGTTGTACGTTTTGAAATTACGTCAAGCAACACTGATGTATTGTCAAGTTATATGTCGAATTTCTGTCAATGTATTTCTTTGTTTTCACTCCTGCATGGGCCCGAAAGGGGCCTTCAGTATCTGTAAATAAATAAAACAAAAATAATGTTAGAGAGGAAACAGTGTAGTGTTAGCAAATATTTTAGTTGACATTAACAGGAAAAAAATGGAACTAGGCAGGCCAAGTGATGCATAAGGCAGATAGCCATAGCAGTCATCAAACAGGGTTACAGAATGCCAAGGGAGGGGAAGCGTAGTCAAGGGTAGTAAAACATCTAAGCGGTTTGCAAGCACATGATAGAATTGGCCTGAGCAACACCCCGGGAGAAGGCCGTTGTCCTGCAGTGAGCTCAAACGGGCTAGTGATAATAACGGTGAAATAACCTGAGATAAACAAAAGGTGAGAACCCAAGCCATGTCTCATAACCAATGCGCAGTTCAGGGACATCGAACCCTGTCACTTTTCATGCAACACTTCTGACAAATGTGCTAGCAAGTTCGGTTTATATGTGGTGCAAAGAGTTGTCGAACCTCAATATAACAACTAAAGATATGAGTAGCATTTACTGTTCAATCATTCTTCATCACTCCAATATGAGGTACTCTAAAGTATATCTCTCCAATATCAGCAAGTAAAGTATTTATATGAATATAATGAATACAGCATTAATAAAGGCATTTGAGTGTCAGATGAGGTCTTCTCATCACAAGGTTAAACTGTACCTGAGCATGTGATACACAAGAGATAACCAAGTATTTTCTTATTATAATAACTTACATTTTCTTAATGGTATAGTAGTTACTGCCACTGTCTGCACACCAACCACGAATCATGTCCATCGGCCTAAGATGAATTGCCAAATGTGGCCTCAGAACGCACATCAGTTGAGTCGGCGTGTTATTGAACTATACAAAAACCACTTACCTCTTTTCACACTTTTTGATGAGTAGTCCCTGGGTAAATAAGGGCCGTGATACTGTTTGCATTCCAATGAGAGTGCCGAGTCTAAAAACTTCAGTTTCTGGTGCGTCCGACGCAGTTCACCTTGCTCTAGGCTCCCTTCAGAATGCCAGATGAGAAGGTCCTAAGCTACGCACAAATTTTCTCCCTCTATACTACACGTGCACTACATAAGTTGACTGGTTGAGTCACCAATGTATTGACTGAGTTATTCATTGCTGATACAGAAGTGTCACTTACACAGTGTGCCTTTTCACTCATGAACAAGTACTAGCAATTGAGGCGAGGATAACTATGAGGGAATTAATATAGAAAAGCAATCTGGGAGTGGTTAGAAAAACTTGTACATCAGTAAATAACTTGCATGAAAACTGACCATCGGTGTACCACCAGATATAGCAATCACATTATATAGTTCAAATTCTTGTAAAATCGTTACATGGTTTATGTAGGTTTTAAAAAAATGCTCATCTATAAATTTCTTGAGATAGTGCATAAATACATAAATTTACCAACATAGATACATAGATAGTACATATACATGTCTACTAACTCATAGCAATAGACTTAGTCTACAGAATCGTCATATGTGTTTAACTGAGTTTCAGTGCTGAGTCTTTCTTAGCTTAAAAATTCTCACTGGTACTTCAAGGCAAAAAAAAAAAAAAAGGCAAGACTTGAATGAAAGATGCTTCTTGCACTACAACTTCTCCACCTTTAGGAGGTATTGTTTAATTGCTTCAAAAATTGCTAAATAGCACTCTTATGAGCTGTATTCACGTGCGCCACTGTTACAAGTATGCAAATTTCTCCCTTAATACACGAATAAATTGGAAATTTTGTGGATTCGCTAAAATTAAAATGTTTATGATTCTAAAATTTTAAAATGGTACCAAAATTAACTGCTTTATACATTCAAAGCAACGAATTATAGTGAAGGTAGTAAACACCTCATCAAATATAGCAACCATGCATAAAAAAAGCATAATACACAATACAACTAGCTGTCCATCACTCTTGGAATAAGCGTTCCAGCCAAAACAAGGAACAGGTTGAAAGTTAGGAGCCAAAATGACAACTGTACTGGCATTGCGCACACCACAACTTCTCACATTGAAGGCAACATTATCAGAAACTATTCGGACTGGTTGAAATAAACATCAAAAAATTAGTCTGTCACACATGAAATGAATGTATGTACAGATATGAGTTCTGATTTCATGTAACTTTTAAGCCACATTTTTTGTGTACTCAAATACAACTCATTCAGTTGTCAAAAAATGTGAAAAAGAGCTTTGAAATTCACGATATCACACCAACATTAGGGTACAGGTATTTCGGCTTTAAATTTAAAAATGAAGCCTCTATCTACATTTTCTCTTCTGATAACAACATGAATGCAAAAGTTAGGTACATAATGCTTTCAGAACACTATTTTATCTAAAGTGATCTGGTGTTTTACTTTTGTGTCCCTCTGAAACAACAGCACTTTAAAAAGCATGCAGTGATGCTTCACTAAATGCCTCGTTTATGCAGCTAAGTGTGACGCGGGACTTCACTCACCGTTCATCTTGTCGAGAAAGTGCGGGCTGAACACCTTCTTGACAAAGTTGAGTGGATACCTCTGCAAGTAGAAGCAGGCAACCAGCATGTCAACCAGCTTGTCGGAGGGGATCTGGTTGAACCTCTCTCGAAGCAGCCATTCCAGGGAGCCAAAGAACTCCATTGCATTCTTGGGCACTATGTTGAGGTAACCAAGGGCTCGGACCACATTCACAGCCGCTGGCAGTGACATTACCTGTTTACGTGCAATGAAATTACAAAATCCATCTGTACCTCAAATTTAGCATGAAAAAAAAAAACAATACAAGCTCAGCATTGAGAACACAACACTGCTGCTAATCTACAACTAGACTTATTAATAACCAATTGCTGTTTGCACATTACTAATTCATTTTGAGAACGAGAAACACAATTTTAAGTATTAATATAAGTATTTCACGACACCAACACAGTAAATGACATATCAGCATGCACAGTTAACACGTTGCTTGTACACTCATTACCTTAAAATACGGAGCAAAGACACAATGATGTAACCTAATATGTCACTTGCCGATATTAGCCTGCAATAAATTTGTGCCAGCAATGAATATAAAATGCAACAATTTTGTTCTAGATGCATCAAAATACTGATAGCAAATCCACACGAGAAGAATTGCACGTTATTAATTGACAGACATGCAAAGCTACTGGTACTGCCGCCATGGCTACCACTAGGTACCACGATGAGAAGTATTCTCTGGTTTGGGTATTTTGGTATTGTACTGTTGGTACCCACCATAGGATACTCTAACATGAATATCTATAGATGCATTCTGGAGACAAAAGTTGAAGCTTCAGTACACTTCATTTGTCAAACCAAAAACATACAAAACAAGTGAATCCCTAAATTTTCACAGAATAATTAATTAACTGACTTGCATTAAGGACCCCAACATATCTGACAGCGGGGCTTCAAGAAAAAGTGAAAAGATGTCACTCACAACATTGTTAAAAGTTGCATAATGATGGTCCATAGATGGGAACTATTTGCATATGTTGTAAGCTTGAATTTATCTCAAGACCTGTGGTCCACCTTTCTGCCAACTAAGTCCGATCTACGCCGAGTCTGCAACTACCAACTAAGCTGGGTGAGCTTTACCCAGCGACAAGTTGTTAGCACACAAGGCTTTGTGTCGTTCACGTGCATCAAAGCCAGGTACAGCCAACTTGACAACTGCCAGCTCTCCGGTGTTTTTCTATTAAATTTATAAATTTGTGCCTGCCCAATAGCTTTACGGATGTTTCACCAAGTTTTATGAAAAACAAGTTGTAATCACAAAAAAATGTTATGTTTTCCAACAATATCATTGAAATTGCTCATTGAAATTATGAAAGGGCACTGAAGGGGCACCGCTAGCTGTTAGACAACAGGCACGAATGCAGAAAAATTAGCAACATCAAAGTCACTGACAAAATCTACGAAATTGAGTTGCCTATCAACATGTGCTGTTCCCACTCTGAAGTTTCTAGGGTTTAATAACAAAAAGAAAGGCATATGTGGCATTTTTTTTTAATAAAAGAGCTATGAGCACTTTAACTGGAGCTTGAGAAAAATACACCATTTTTCTACTGGCAATAAGGTCACGCCTGCTCCAACCATTTTTTGCCAGCGTGTTCCTGTACCCTAAATACCTCAAATCTATATTGCACCTAAAACTTGTATAGCTCACTATTGTCAATATTCATGAGCCAAACTTGTATTTGGCTGTTATAGACTGGAACATTCAAGTAGACTTGACTTATTTCGTAAAAAAGAACTAAAACAGTTCTAAAGTATGGTATAGCAATATTTTACAATAAAATTGGATCACCCGTGTGCTTCCATCGCTACAGTCCTTCATAGCATGGGCAAGGACTGCCCCATTTAGATTCAGACTGTTTTAGAATCTAAAGATATTTAGGCCACCTTACACTCCCGTGAAATTTAGCCCAATTTTAGTTTCTGAAATTTGCTTTTCTCAAAAAAAGTGAAAATACCACATATGTACTCTTCAAAGAAGCATGAGCAAAGGGCAAAGACATTAAAAATACATGCTCTTTCTTCCTCTTTCCAGTGTCATGTCAGCAGAACTTCTACAAATGTTATACTTCACAGGCTTCTCTAGAACATTCATGCCACCACTGATAAACAGCACGAAAAATTCAACAGTGATTACAACACTTTCTTATGCAAGATTAGAACACACTCGGATTCTGAAATTCGGGGCTCCAAAACTCTTTCCTTGCACGAATATACTGCATTGAAAAGGCAGAAAAACAGGCCTCTATGGCTAGCATTTTGTATATCAAGGAAAGATATGACAACGTGTTTAAGGAAGAATTGTGTAGAATACTGGACGTACTGCATCCGGCAGGTGGAGTAACTAATCTTCTGAAAGATGTCTACAAAAGTAATGAGATAGTTATAAAAATGAAAAACCAAGTATTCGAGTCTATATTGATACAACGGGGGCTCAGACAGTGGTGTCCTCTGTCACATTTGCAATTTATGCTGTTTGTACAAGGATTAGAGGCCAAATTAGAGAAAAGTAGACTTGGCTTAGCCACACTTTGGTCAAGCAAGAAAAAAATGTATTGAATGGTCATTACCAGCACTGATGTATGTGGATCATATAGTATTAATGGCAACAACAAGGAAGATTTGCAGGGGTTGACAGACATTTTCATCGTAGAGATAGGTGGGCCAGGTTTAATGTTTATCAATGAAAAATTGTCAGTGATGATTTTTAATAATGATAACATTGATAATAATAGTAATAACGTCACTAAGTTCAAATAAAGGAGATTATACTGGAGGTAGTGGATAGATACAAATATCCTAGCATGTGGTTAATCAATGGGGTTCAAGACTTAAAGGGGCCCTGCAATACTTTTTGAGCACAGCCAGAAAATGCTATCGATCGGTAGTAGAGGCTTCCGACAACACGCGAGCAAAATAATATAGCGCAGCATGCGGTCTGGCATCCATATTAAAGTATCAAAGTCAGCTAAAAATTGCTTTCATTCTCCCGATAAATCACGCAATATGCCCAAAAATCACACGTACAAAGCCCATCTATCAGCCCATCTATTTCAACATGGCATGCTCGCTCGTTACAGAGATTGTCGCAAGAAACCGCTACTTGTCCACGCGTGCGCACGCGCGTTCACGCTAAAAAAGTTGCGCACTTGAAGAAAAAAAGAAGAAAAAAGTGCTCAAGGTCACCAGGCGCACGTGACAGTTTTTGTTTGCCCCTTCCATCTTAGTTTCCAGCCCTTTTGTCGGGACGAGAGAAGAGATAATGCGATTGCAGCGTGTGACAAATCTTTGTAACTCCACTCGTACTGGACGGATTCTTATTATTTTTGCGGCGTTGAATTTGTGAGGCAATATGCTTTTCCAATGAATTAATTCTATGGTTACTCAAAAAAGTGTTTTAGGGCCCCTTTAAGGGAACATGAACGATAAGCAATAACAAAAGGCAACACGAATGCAGCTGTAATGAAAAATAGGGCACTATGGATTTACATAGATTTGAAAAAGGTTCTTGGTTCGATATTTCACAATGTGTTCTACTGCGCCAGGTCAGAGATACAAACAAAGTTGAAAATTGAGCAAGGCGACATAGGTAGGCTTGTCTTGGGAGTTCATGGGAATACACAGAGTCGAGGGGGTACAAGATGACATGTGATGAACATCTTTTGAGGGCAGGGAGGTTGATAGCTAGGATTCGAGGAGCAATTAATAGAACTGGGGGAGAAACGGCAGGCTAGGAAAGTTTTCAACAACTTGAACATGAGGAATATTGATAGAAAATATGGAAGAAAGCAAACCAAAAATTACTTAGAAGGGGAAGACCAAACAAAAAGGAAGTTTTTAATTAAAGAGACTCGCAAGCAAATTTTATGGGGCCCAATTTCTTCATTGCAACGGAAAGTTCACTGGCCAGAGTGCCCAATCATGTAATGAGAAAACACCACGAAACATCTGTATTCAGAATTTTTCCATCCACGGTGAATATAAAGTCGTATACACGTGAGAAAACATTTGCTACAAACAATGAGCACAAGAGCAGTTCGTATTCAAGTGCAATGATTTACTGTGCATGCGTGCGTCGGAGCTCAACAAGGCCCACTGGCGACTGCAAAGGCAATGCTACTTCTAAACGTGCAACTCCTTTTATCTTGTTAGCAGTACAGAACTGAGTGGGGCTGAATGCTTATATATACTCTAATTATAAGGACTAATTATGGTGCAAAATACAGCATCATACTGTGTGACTACGTACAGCAAAGTGATCGACTCCATATCCAAACTTCCAGGATCTTTTCCACTACAAGGCTGTACAACATACCGGCTCTTTGTTACATTTAAACACAATTCCTACTCACAGCATAAAAATGATGCCGTAATGTCACTATATTTTACAGTCTCTTAATTTTTACAAGGATTTAATTCTACGTTGTGGCCAGTTGTCAGCCCCTTTAAAGGGTTAAAGAAACAGAGTGGGGCCTTTGGAAAATAGGGATGCTGAAAAAATCGGCACAGGAAAAGTACAGAACTTTCAAGCAGGAGAGTGCCAAACAAATGATCTACAATAACTTTCAAAGTAGGCCTGTGTTGTTTGAAGACAAGACGGGAGTGTTGTTAACCAAGATGTACCAAGCCAAGTACAATTGGATACACACTTTCCAGCGAGTGTGAAGAGAAGGAGGAAATGGCTGGACACTTGATACTTTTCTGCAAAGAGCTCTGCCCCTAGAATCTGAGACACCAGGGCTGGATTTTTATTTTATTATTTCACACATGGGTCTAGCGACAGTGAAGATGCCATAGACTTCAATCTCCTAAAGATAACCAAAAGGAGGCAACCTGGCTGGTGGCTAAAATCGAGGGAGGAGTGGAACTCAGTCTAAAAGTCTTTCACTACTTATAGACTGAGCACTTCGCTATGGGTAACAGCCAGGGAGTGCGATCCGCCGCCCGGTCAAAAAAGCACAGCCCATCCATCTCTCCATCCACTGAAGCCTGCCACATTTAACCACTGCAAGCCACCCGCACTTTCCAATCAAGCCCTTCTCGATACCAGGCAAACGAATGCACTCAAAGCGCGCACCTTGTGATTCGCCACAAAGAAGTCGGACGCCGAGTTGAACACCGGTTCACTCCTCCACCGGAATGCGCGACAGTAGGAGGCCAGGGCGTCCACGGTGTCCTCGTTGCTACCGGAGCCCTTGATGCGGACGTACCGCTCGACCGCCTTGGTCGAGTTTGCGTCCAGGTAGCGCAGGTCCTGCAAGCTGCGCACCATGCCGGCAAACTCCTTTTCGGGCACCACGTGCAAGTTCAGGTTGATCCACTTGGCCAGACTCGTCAGCAGACTCTGCGGCACCAGCCTGAGCCTCGTGAGCACGCCCAGTATGTACGCAACGTCCTCTGGCCTCAAAGACAGCACGTTCTTGGTCGTGTTGCGCGCCACGGCGCGAAGCACAACGCTCTGCGAGCTCTTGAAGTACGGCAGCAGGCCGTACAGCTTCAGGACGTCTTCCTTCCGCATGTCGACCGCCTGCGCGACGATGGTCTGCCAGAAGTGATCCACCGTGCCCAGGTACTGGCTGCCGCAGCTGACTAACAACAACGTGACTTCTAAGAGGTCGGGCAGTTTGATGGTACCGTCGCAGATGCGGCCGAGTATCACCTGGACGAAGGTGTCCACGTAGCGCTTGCGGTCTTCCTCGCCGTACCGATGCTTCACGACGCACTTCAGTCCGTCCAGTATGACCTCGGTGCTCCCGGCGGCCGTGATGAGGTTGCACAGCTCGCCGATGACGACAGAAACGCCCTCGGGCTCGGCACTCTTGGTGCGCCTCGGTCGCGCGTCCAGGCCGACGTCTCGAACCTGCAGAAGCTTGTCGAGCGCCTGAACACCGATGGCGGGCGTCAGGTCCTTGGGATCGGCTTTTCTCAGCGCGACGTAGACGTCTTTTACCGACGTGCACTTCTGAATGATCGCCGAGACCTTAGGTGAGGCGCCTTGCCTGGTTGCTTTCGGGTTGTCGTCAAAGTTCGCCGCCTGATCGTTGCCGAGGAGCGACTCCGCGGTGGCCTTCTTGATGAGAACCGGCAGTTCTTCGATGCTCACGCCATCCTGAAGTATGATGGTGGACTTGGTGACGCTGTCGGAGCCGCGTCTGGTCGAATAGGTGCGAAACAAAGGCCGACTAGCAGGTGTCTGCCGCAACCATTCCTGTTCCAGGCCATGCAAATAGGACCGGCATGTAGCGGCGGTGCGGGCGCCGCGACGTAGTGTCGCAGTGCGTGTCCCTAACTGACGCCACACGGCACGGTTTAGCAAGCGAACCTTACAGCGTGTGGTCGCCGTTAAAGACATCGCACTGCTCTAGAGGCGCCCGCGCACAATTTCGCTAGCGTTCACCTCATGGTGAAACGTTCAGCTCAAATTAAACTCCCAATGCAAACCGCCATCTTGTTTATCTGTCTTTTAACTGTCAAGGTCTTCTACAGAGACTATTTTTGTGGCTAAACATAGCGTAAACGCAATTTTCGAGGCGCCATATTGAGAAAAACGTTTGAATACTAGACGTTACAATACGTGAAATAATTTAGTAGTTTGGTTTGTGTCAATTTGAATATAGCGCAAAGATAACTAGCTGAATAGAATAGAAAATTTTATACTGCAGTGACGTCACGTGAATCTGAGCTGGCGCACGCTCACGGAACCAAGCATGCGCCCGCGCGCCTGCACGCAAACCAGCGCAGCCAACGTGGAGCTTCGGTGTGACGCCTTTCTTGTTGAGGCCGTCTAGCGCCGGAGCAGCCGATCAGTAGTGTGGTTCGCTGCAAGCGAGCTCTGGCGCTGGGCTAGTGTGACCAGCAGAGAGATCGTCGCGAGAAGCTCGCTTACCGTTCTTTTCGCTCGGGTTTAGGAGCTCGCCTCCCAGCGGGATAAGAAATATGGTCGACCTGACCGGCGGTGGACCCGACGGACCCATTGAACACGGATTCAGCAATTGGGTCTTCATTCTGCCCGCAATTATTATAGTTTCAATGATCAGTAAGTATTGCCGACGGGCCCCTGCCCTTCACCTCCACCGATCGTTTCAAACCCCAAAGTCGTAGTACGGAACAGAACCGTCCGTGTCAAAGCGAAACAGCTGGTAAATCGCGCGCCCTTTTAATAGTTACGTAACGTGGCGTCGTCGACGGAAATAGTTGGAACCCATACGTCAAGTGGTCGATGACCTCGCCACGAATGTGCATGTTGACACGTACCCGAAGCAAAAAGAGAGACTCGATCACGGGAGAATAAACGACAGAGAGAGAGGCGTTGAGTGGCGCGTTGTTCGAATCGGTAGTACCCCCGAGTGACGGCTGTGCTGAGTTGATTGCGTGCTCTGCCGCTTATCGCGATGCGGAACAGGATCGCGGTCCGGTACACGTGGCCTGTCGCGTTGGCTCCGCGTGGAAGCGCCTTTGCCGAGGTCGCAGTTGCGAGAGTGGTGGTCGCGCAACTATCGGCCGCTCACTTCCACTCGGGCGGCCGACCTGTGTAGGCAGCATGGTTCTGTACGCGGTCCTGATTTTCGTGCCCGTTGCCACGATCGGTAAGCTGTTAGCAGTGACTTGGCTGGTTTGCTACTTACTCGCGAATTTGCCAGTGTAACCAGTTCATTTGTTTTTATTAGCGATTGCGTGGAAAACAAAACCCCAAACTATTGTTCGCTTCGTAATCGCGTGACAAGTTGGAGTTTTCTTTAGTTTACTGTGCTGCAATGTGTTACAACAAATCCTTTTTCATGACTTCGTATATTTTTCCCTTTTCTATTTGTACGGAATCAGTACCGTCCTTCAATATTGAAAGTTAGAGCAGGTTTACCTAGGAAGTATGTTGTTCCACTTACGGTGCAGAATGTGTGTCAGGTTATTTGAGACGTTAATTTAGTTGTAACAGGAGGTTTTGGTATAATAGAAATGTAAATCGGTACACTTTGAGCTATATTTTCTGTTGGCAATTCCACCATAGCACAAAACATACATTATCACCTCTGACCTAATTCTGCCACATGTGCAGTTCACATTAGGTGCTTCAGCTTACAGAACCAGCTCATTTATAAAAATTTCAAACTGCATTTACAGCGGTGTATTGTAGTCCTGCGCCACCAGGTATTGTCACAAGTCTGTCTCGAGACTGTACAGGAGCTTGATTTTTCTTCACAGCTTAGCATTTCACACAGAATAAAATCGTGTTAGTTTGGCCAGTGTAATATATTTAAATAATTGATCATTGCATAGCTGTGCTTGAACTAATTTGATATGCTCGATGCCATTTTTTATTTATTTTCAAATACTGCAGCCCAATTCAGGGCTATTGCAGGAGTGGGGTACAAAAATACACCAGCAAAGAATAACAACTAAATCACAACAATTTTCTTATAGGTGAATATTGTCACCTCCTACATGCAACCGAGTACAGAATAAGAAAAAAGAAATCACTCAAATGACTCTATGAAATCAGATATATTCATTTCACGAACAAAGCCAAGTAAATCGTTCCAGTGAACAATTTTACTTAAAAAAAACTAAATTTGAACGTGTTAGTATGTGCAAAAGATGGCTTAATGTTAAGATTGTGACCTCTTCACGTTGGTGGAGTACTAGCATACTCGACGTAATTGTCATAAGATAACCGGCATGACGAATGAACGTAAGAGTGCATTAGTTTCAGTGAGTCGATACCACGCCTATTACACAAAGGTTTCAAAGATTTCACTGCAGATGAGAAAGAAAAATCATGGTCATAGCGATGAAAGATGTGCTTAATAACTGCTGTGCTTTATTACAACTGGTGCTTTGACTTAAGATCACGACTAAGACTGACTGTCACACTTGTGTGTGTACGATCACCTCGGTTTCTAAACCATCGGCCATTGATCGCACTGTTACAATGCTGTATTTTGTAATCATTCTAAGCGGTTCTCTCTATATGTACAGCTGCAGAGCGTTACTAATTTGTGCCTGAATAATATTACTCAATGTATGCTGAAGGAAAAGGAACGGCTACACCAAATCGTAACACACAAAACAGTAGATGACTACACTGCACTGACTGATGTACAAATCATAATACGGTAGTGGTGGCTCTTTTTTTATTTAATCTAAAGAGAAAGCAAAGATGTCAAATGGTCTATGTGTAGGCCTGAAACTTCTAAAGATGTAATGGATTTTGCCTGCAAATAGAATACATTGTGCAGATATATGAATATCGCAGGCCTGGTACATTAACTCAATAAAATAGGCAGCTTATTTGGAAATCTTCTAAAGAAAGTGCCATGCAAACATTTTTCTTTTTTCATGACATTGCTCTCCTAGCTTAAAAAATGTGTTGTTGCACCTTGTATTGTGTGTGCACTGCCACATCTCCACCTGGTTTCTATTGTATTCTAAGAGCCCAGTTATCATATTGCTACCTAGTTTAATCTGGCCATTTTTCTTCTCAATCTACGAAATTTATGCTTGCAGAACACTTTTAAGTGTTGAGTTATACAATGTACTAAATTTTGTACGTGGCACAAACATGCATAAGTCTTTTTCAACCGCAGTCTCTCAGCAAAACTGCATTCAAGATGAAACGGTCATTTCTTTATTCATTGTACTGTTGGCACATGTTAGTTTGCGTGTCACTTGCCAATAAGGTTGTTATTGTGATTAATTTTAAATTGGGGGTGTTATCCTGGACACCGTCATATTCTAACATGAAGTCAAATTCTGTAATGGCAGAATTTTAGGTCAATGGAGGTCGTTGCAGCCCGCTGGGCCAATTGGAATTGACAATATGCCGAGTTTGAAGATCTTTTGACAAGTGAAATTGAGTGTCCAGATTAGTGCCCTACTTTGGCATTAGCACCCAAGTTGCAGAAAGTAAACTTAATCTGTAATCAAAACTGCAACCACCTAGTGGAATTCCAGAGACTCATCCCAATGTACCTGTTTCTGCTGTTCATCCAATAGTTCCCCTTTGTAATAGTATGCAAATACTTCAGGTTAAAAATAAAAAAGCATACTTGGATGGAAACTATGAATTAAACTTTCTCCTCTCCCCCCTCTCAAATGGAGCAGTGAAAAAATGGACTAGGGTCCATATTTTGTGACGAATTTTCCCTTCTCCCATTACACATTGCAGTGAGTGGCTAGTGATAATGAAACCACATCTTCAGAGTCAAAGCTGGACGAAAAAAAAAAAAAGTGCAATGGGTTAAAGAAAATGCTTAACAGGTTGCTGAATATGCCCCCGAAAATTAGATGAAACAGCTGAACCGAAGTAAGATGTAGAATGGTTCTATTTTAACAGCAGTGCTTAACAAATACAGCAATACTCTCAAACCTGGGCTAATAAAATTATTGTCTGTATCAAACTGCAGAGCCCCCTTGGAAGTCTTGAGTAATGGTGTAGAATCATACTGCGTGAACACAAAATTCCCAGTGCCATTTTCAATACATCGAACATTGCGTGCCTGCAAGCCCACTTTCATCGCTTCCTGTGCGAGCAGATATTATGTGAAAAAAGTGGAAATAAAGTCATCAGTGCCATAAAGCTTCCTATATACACACTAGAGGGAACTCTGGCGCTAGTTTCTATCGGAGCTGCAATGCATGGCGCTTCAGCGGGCATGGGAATGATAGGCAGTACAGCAGAGATTTGCCTAATTTTTCTACTTTCGGCTCGGGTTGGCTTCGCGTGGCTTCATCGCGAGACAAAAATGGCCAAATGTTCGGCAGTTACGCTTCACCACCTTCACATCTTCAAATCAAGTCACAAATTTCAAAGCTGTTTGTTCTTTCATGTGAAATAAAATGAAAGCAGAGCGATAAAGCCATAGGTGCGCTTGCCGCCCGTAAGCATGAAGACTATGCAAATCTATGTAACATCGTTCTTATGGTCGTTGAACAATTGCAGTGCCAGATTCCCCTCTAGTTTAATTTAGGAAACTCTAGGATCGGTGCTGTGTAATGAGGCATTAAATCTGCAAGGAAACGAATGCCATAGCGGCAAGACGAACAGGGCCTAAAAAAAATATATGGATTGTCAATGTGACAAAATTTTCATTAGCTCTCCATAACAGCCGGCTTGCTTTAGTTCTCTCACTGCAACACACACGGTGAAAGTTACTAACAATGGGAAGAACCGCCACTAAATTTCTCATGAAATTGGAATGCATGAAAAATTTTGGGATCCCCAGATTCATATATATATTCATGTTTAATTGTAAATTGAATATCACTATTAATAATAGTGTTTTCCTTTCTGATTACACTGTTATTAAGAACCTTCAGTGTAGCAACAATCATATGCCAGTAAAGGAAGGGAAGGAGTCAGACACTAAAGTAATAGCTTTCACAGTACCAACAGCACAACCTTTATTGCAAAAAGGGTGCGTGGTCAATAAAAAAATTCAGTGAAATCGAAATACAGCTGATGATAGCTGCCTCGAACTGCACCAACTCTATAGATGTGTCATCGATCTTAATGGAGTTTGCTAAGGTCTACATGACGTTCTATGACAACCAGATGCTGAGCACGGCATGTTTCAGCAGGAGGGGGACGGATAATTGTAAGGCGAGGGCAAGCTTCAAGAAATCTTATTGAACCAGTGTGGCCACAGTACGAAAAATAGACTGTTAAAGATGCGATGTCCCACAGGCAATCATGTGTTGAAGTTTGTGTGCATTATTCAAGAAAAAACGTTCCGCCGTGAAGCTCTAGTGGCTAAGGTACTCGGCTGCTGACGCGCAGGTCGCGGAATCAAAACCCAGCTGCGGCAGCTGCATTTTCGATGGAGGCACAAATGCTGTAGGCCTGTGTGCTCAGATTTGGGTGCACGTAAAAGAACCCCAGGTGGTCGAAATTTCCGGAGACTTCCACTACTGTGTCTCTCATAATCATATGGTGGTTTCGGGACGTTGAACCCCGCATATCAATCAATTATTCAAGAAAGAAACTATGACAGTGAAATTGGTGATATTAACAGTAGAGTTCCCAAAGATAAACTTGTCACTCTGAGCTTATCACGTGTTCAAACTCTAGTCTCTCTTTAAAAGGCCGTCCTCATGTTGTTGATTGTTCGCAGGCTTTTTCACATACAAGCTCATTCAGAGCTTGCGTGACAAAGAGAAGAGGAAAGAGGACAAAAAGAAGCAGAAGCAGCAAAAGAAGAAGGCCAAGTGAGAAGACGAGGACGCTTGCCCAACTTTCACGTGCTCCCCCCCAGTGCAAAGCAGGGCCTAACATATCACCACTCACAGATGGGGGGAGGGGCGAACAGCAATCTTCCAAAAGCGACCTTGCTACCGCCGCGGCATCAATGATGCTTCGCAACGGTGGCAGCGTCCTTCTCGGAGTTGACTCGAGACAATCCGGGCACCACCAAAGCCATTCTCTGTTGTTTCCACATGTACATTCCATTGGATGAAGGCTCTCTCTTGTTCTTCCTCGCTTCGGAAAAAAAAAAAAGACTTGTGCCCGGTCGATGCAAATGTTCTAGGTGTTTTTAACCATTTTTTCATGTATATTTACAAAATGGAGAGGTTAGACAAGTCTGGACTATAGAAAAACTGTCATATTTATTGTATTTACAGAATAAAAAAAAGACAGTTCTCGTCACAACCGAAATCTGGAGTATGCATGATTTGGTGTGTTCTGTGGTAATCAGACATAAAAACATTACACGCGTTCCATGTTAGAAACGCGTGCACGGCACCCTTCTGAATACTTGTGACAGGAAGCCCTTGATATGTAAAGCTCATACCTTAAAAACTTAAGATCACAGCGACAAGTTTGTTACAGCATCATAGTTTTCAAGCAACATTACTGAAGTCTAGCAAAAGATTTTTACACTGTTGCTTTCATGTTTTTACAAACAACAAAAAAGCATTAAAACTAACAAGCATTACAAAGGGCTACTGTCATCAATTAAGTCTTTTAACACACCACTCTGCAACAAATGTGCTTCACAGCGTGCGTGTGTAAGTCAATAGCATTGTTAAATTAAAAACTGTGGGGGGGGTAAAATCTCAGCCTGTTGCTGAAGGCTTCACTCTGTGATGATGTCCAAAGGCATCTCCACGCCAAAGAGCTCTTCCCACGGTGTTCGTAGCGTGCTCAGTATCGAATGCAGCGTTGCCACTGTTTTCGTTGCAATGGTCCACTGCATTTCCGTCCCAGTGTCCTCGTCCAGGAAGGTAAGTTTCGCGCTTTTGGCGTTCTTGCAGAGATGCTGAAAAAGAAGCAATCGGAACATGTAATCGGACAATTAGCCGTAGTGTCTCGGAGACTGCAGGCAACTGTACGTATATATTTCGTGATTTTGACGATCACATTTTGCTGAGGCACATTTAACCTGGCTGCAAAACGACGGCAAAACCAGAGGGCGCACCTCCAAACTCCGAACAGTTGACTTCACAAGCAGTGCCATAGGTGCGTGCTACGTTCTGTTACTTGTACGACTGTTCTGCGTGTGCGCACCATTCTGCGTGTGGGCACCATTCTGCGTGTATGCACCATTACCCTCTATGCGTTTTCGAGCAAAGCATATGCAGGTCTGACCAGAGAAGTTCATAAATGCTCATCTGAAGGTGTCTATCAGCGAGCAATGTACTTTTTGGTGACATTGGTTAACCCTTACAGACTTATTCTGACAAAAGTGACGACGCAGGTTCTACACTTGTGAAAATGTTGCAATCAATCGCTGGTGCGTCGTCAAAGAACACTCAAGCATGTACCCAGGAAAATGGAAGATAGCACAAATGCCATTGTTTTTTTTTTCCCTGTGTCTGTGTTTGCAAGTCTTGCCAACCAGCTCGCCTTAATGCAAATAACAATTAATGGTTGGTACAATAGAATATCAGTACATGAGAATTATTTTAATAATAGTACCTCTACGCCTTGCACTTAAAAAAGCACTGACATGAAGTTTTTTTTATATCAAATGAAAGGTCAAGTTTTGGGGAGTCTAGAAAGTGTACTGCTAAGTGTGAGTGCACCCTGAAAAAATGATTGCAGCATGTTTTTATAGGCTAGTTTTGTTTCCTACTGTACCCGATGCAGAACATGGTGTTGAGCTCCTCATTATGTACTCGTGCAAGATGTGACATTTCCATGACCGCTCCACACTATGGCTTCGTTTGAGATGCACAAGTGGCCATTTGGAATGTTTTGGTGACGCACAAGCCACCATTTTTTGGAAGTTTCGGTGCCTGACATCATCAGAGATAGCTATACTGCTGCGTAAAGTCGCCATAATTAGTACTGTGGCCTGACATCAAGCTAGTGACGATGTAGGTAGATGCGCCATGGGAAAGTCAACATTAAGGTTTGAATGAAATATCACCATTTGCTAAGCTTCACACTTTCTCAGAGCTATCTTTGTATAAAACAGATTTATAAGGCAGTTTAAACTTTCCTCCAAAAGATGGTGTCAGTATTCCTTCAATTTCTCCATCTCTATGTAGATGATTCTCAGTAAACATTAAGTGAACCCTATTTTCCAAGTTCTATCTATTGCAGTTATTCTGCATACTGCACAGCTGCAGGCAGAAAATTTCCTAGATATGCGTGAACTCCGAGCAGATGAACGAACCCTAAAATATAATGTAAGAAATGTATATTAAAATCGCCAAGAGCGAATTCAACCAAACCTATACAGTACTACACTAAACGAATGTCTCCATACTTGCCCCAAGAATTCAGCCCAAGTGACTTTGTCTTAGAGGAAACTTGTTCTCACCGCAGAGCTGCTGTACAGAATTATGACATACAAAAAAAAGCTTTGTTAGTTGTCTTGTCATCCACTTAGAATGCAAAGCACAATTTGAAAAAAAAAAGAAACTGACAACAACTCTTGACGTCAATTTATGTCGTTTCGTGTTGCATTCTGTGTTTGGCATTAGACACATGTCGCAAAAGAGAGTTTCAGTGTAGAGAGCACTGAAAAGGTGCTTACCACAGCCGTTATGTTGCTGATTCTCTGACACGCCAATGGCTCGTACCGCATAGTACAAGCTTTGGTGGAACCCTTCGGTGTCTTCATAAAGTGGGCCTTGCAGATGTAAGTGCTGTCTTGCGTGACAACGATGCACACTGGCTTCAGAGCCGCTGGCGAGGCACCATCTGAAATGCAAGATACTTGAAGTATTTTCCACTTCTCTTTACTGCAAATAATGAGCGTCGGTAAATTTTTGCACCTTCTCATAACATCATGCTTGTACTGTGAACAAAAAAAAAAGTTTTACCTACATCATCAGTGGGTGGCTGAAGAAAAAAAAAAGGTCTTAAACTATACCATTAGAAAACTTCTACATGTTCAAAATACAATGAAGCCATTGTGATGTCGAAAGTGGCACTAAAACATTTTCTGTCAAACACTGGCTTCTTTATCACCATTTTCCTGCTATAGTCAATGTGTTATATTGAGTGCAGAGTACCCCGATAAGGTGCCTTGCAGGATGCAGTCACAGGGGTTGTAAAAATCTGTAGTACTCATGTATACAATGAACTTTTCGTTATCCTCCAGCTGAACTTCAAGCCAACTACAGGCAACAATAGTTACCTGCTAGCTCTTAATTAAAATGGCATGATTAGTGTATACTATGTCTTCAAAGCTGCTATGGTTATTTGACTACGATAAGGCTGTCGCAGCTGTTACAGATTAGCTGTCACATAGTAAATTTTGGATAAATTGCAGCCTAGCAAGAGCTACAAGATTCACTCTTCTTGTGTATGTGTCTTTGACGGCTGGGTTCGCCGATTTTCCAAGCCGTGCACCAAACAGTCCCAACACCAGACTCTTCCAAAGTTTACACAGTCTAGCGCGGTATTAACGCGATAGCGTTAGACAGCACGTGTCGTGAAAATTCTGCCATTGGCACCATTGATTGTAAGCGAAAAATCGAGAAATAAGCAAATAAAATAAAGAATAAAATTTTCGGTCCCATTAAGTATCGCACCCGGGCCTTCGGGTGGTAAGCAGGTATTCTACCACAAAGCCATGACGTTACTTGTAGGTGCCTCGGGGAAAAACACTACATAAATACCATGTAGTGGAAGGAGTCGCATTTTGTTGGACAGGTGTTACAACAAAAACAAGCTCATTCGGCGATTTGTAGCCGCATTTGGGAGGCCATCAAACCACGTAGAAAAAGGCCGAAATAGTGCCGCCATCACCACTAAAAAAACACAGGAACTTTTAAAAACTCTAAAAATTGACAACTATGTCCATCTAGAGGAAAATATATCATGCCTTTCCAGAGGCATTCATCAAGCAAACGCTACGCTAGATAATGTGCTGCCATCTGTGAGGCATTGTGAGACTCTTTATGGTCTCTGAAATAGCGTGCGCCCAGTGTTTATCTTGGAGCCCATGCGACTCTTGCTGATAAAAAGCCTGTATGCACTATCCGCGTGCGCGGGCTGGTACAATCTAGCGTGTGTGTGTGTGTGTGTGTGGGGGGGGGGGGGGGGGGGGAGGGTGCGTGCGTGCGTGCGTGTGTGTAACAAAACACACTAATAAGTATGCACTCAGCGGTTGAAGGGTGCACTAGGGGCTGGATTTCGCTATCACATTCAATTCATTAAGGCAAAGCTTAAGAATCCCCCAATTTTTTTTAATTAAAAGCATTCAAACAAATTATGAATAGTCTAACATAAATACCTTCTTTGCAAAGTTATTTCCATGGCATTAGCAGTGCATTGAACTACCTGTCTGCAAGTTCCCATTGTCTCAAGGATGTTTAGAATTTTCAGCCCAAGCAATAACACTTTTTGTTTCTGCTTTTACACAAGTGTGATTAAATGAAAACGCGCAGGATTTCTTATGCATTCGCCTAAAACAACTCGAAGCTGACAGACACCGTCAACTTTTCCTTCCCAGTAAATGCATTGATCCGCCATGGTCAACCCACTAGCATCAAAAATGGTGGACTCACTATTTCTTGCCAGCCAGTTTACATGCAAATATACTATAACGTATATGCGGCGTAACATTATGGGGAATGGGATGCTACAAAGCACAAGCCTTGCACCGCAGCCTCATTGTGAATTAAGTTGCAGGATAACAAGCAATGAAGATTTCACACTGCTTCTATAGAAAATAAGAACAGGATTTGCAAATTTATCAAGTGTGTATTGATATAGCAGGGATTTGTTTATAGTATTCTTGATACTCCTGATAAGGTACATAATTTTGTTTATTTGGACATTTTTTTCTATTCCGTGAAAAGAAAACCAATGAGCTTTTACCGTATATCCAGAAGAGAGCTTGGTTTTCTTCTTTTCGATGATGCACGTGCCCAAAATACGACTTAGATCGCTATCAGTTCTTTTGATTTACAAGCAACACATTCAACCTTATGTGTCTTCTGTTTCTTCAGAAGTAGCCTTTCATAATCATTTACACTTTTTCCTGCTTCCCAGTCATGGCTTTGTCTGTTGGCTCTGCTCCTTAGTTGAGTTCTCATTTACATCCATCTGTCTTAGAACACACAAAAAATAGTCACCCATGATTATGATACTGTTTGACGTGAATTCTGAGTGCAGCTTTGTGCTGGGGCAATGCCAACTGTGTCTGAAGTTCTGGCTATTCGAAGTTGTAGCAGTGTAACATTAATTACACATTGCCTCACAAACTGCCAGTGAACTAGTACTACGCACACCGCTCTGTGGACAACAGGCATTGTTGATTTACCACGGTTGTCGCGAACGAAGCGGAACGTCAACAGCCCCATTACAACAAGCAAAGCCAGCTGTAGTGCGCGTTCCAGCCGTGCAAGTGCACGTGCTCCGACCGAGGGCCCACTGCACGTGATGAAGGAAGAAAGCAAGGTTAGGGGCCAGTGGCTCGTGATCGTGACAGACTCCAGTGTGTTCTTTTTCGTACTCGTTCGTTCTATTGATTAAGACGACAACGCTAGCTGGGACATTGCTCAATGCAGGAAGGGCCGCACAAGAGCTGCGCTCTCGTGTGTACACACATGCCTTTGTTGCATCAGGACAACCCTCCAGCATTAAATGATCCCGCGGAGAATGCATGGATGCATGCATCATGGTAGAAAACCATGACTAACTGACCTGCGTGTTCGCTCCAGAAACCCATGACAAACAGCGACACCTCCTCCTGCTGCTGGCCACTGTCTTCCGAAATATTTTCCGAGCAACACTTTATGACCTCCTTCACCACTTGGGCCAAGCTTTCACTGACATCCATGACCACTGAAGGCGGCTCGGACATCCTTTCTTGCAGCGCGCCTATAAAAAAAAAGTGCGGAACTTATGGCAGAAGTGCCAAATGTCATTTTACACTTGAGGTACACTAAAATCCCTTTAAATGGGTCCTCCAAGAGACTGGAAGGTTGTAGTTTTGGTAACAGAACTTCCCTTTGTTATTAAGAATGATATTCGGTGGTGCCATACATTTTTTTTTGCACTGTTAGAAGGGACTGACAATTAACGTGTGATTAGATCCTTGTATAAATTACTATAGCGACATAATAGAGCATTTTTTTTGCAATTGAATAGTCTGTATTTTTGAATTGCAATCACAAAAAGTGGTACGTCGCACTGCTTCGTGGACAAAACCTGCACAAAGGAGTAGTTCATATTCCTGCATACATAGTCTGCTGCTTAAGCATGCCATAATTCAAGCCTACAAATGCAGTTCGCGTACTTTCAGCATCCCCACACTATTCTGTGCTCATTTATGAGGCAGAAGAACTTGAGCTAAGAAACAGCACCGTCCTCATTGCAATTGCAGTAAGACATAACTGAAGAGGGTAGGAGGCCCGACCCAAATGTTTGAACAACAACCGCGTATTGCCTCTCTGACCAAAGAAATAGTCCCACTCAGCCCGACAGTGGAGTGGCCTGCAATCCTTTCTTGCTGGTAAGAGAAGTAACAGCTATTAGCATCTTCAGCTGTGCTATTTCTGCTAAAAACAATTGAACTGTGCTATAGCTGGTATCGCTGGCTTTGTAAGCAGTAACGAAGGACTAAAAAGAAAGCTAGAGTGCTGTAAAACAAATTTCAGATTTCACCGCACCTGACAATTTTTTTTTTGTCATAACTTTGGTCTGTTGCAAAGAACCACTTTAGTCTCTAGGATTAAGAAGTTCACTAACACTTTGGATATAGTCAGACACCTACGCTTGTCATAACGATGATCAACTCTACTACACATAAATATTGCAGTTGTAGCCGTCACTCGGGCAACAACTTTCAAAAGTTTCTTTCTGCAGTATTCCCACTCTGTTAAACTCCTTTTCAGCAAGTACATTACTGAAAAATACAATCACTGTTTTTTTTTTCTGGAACAGTTTTGGAGAGCGAACTTAAACATCTAGATCTCATAAAGTGCCTTTTAAAAACAGAGCTGGCTTGGTTAAGCACATTTAAGCAAGCCCACGATTCTAGACAATACAGGGTGGGCTGTTGGGTAAATATACCTGTTAAGCACTGCAGAAAACAGTTGCACGTGTCAGCATCTCGAAGCAAGCATGTGTACCATGGCAGTGATCCTTTCTCAACCTGCCATCTGAGGCAAAATCCCTGATTGCCGAGAAGAAGTGAGATGACCTTGAGGTTCTCGAGTGACCTTGACTCTCGCAGTACTAGCCAAGACTCGGGGTCTTCCCTGCGCCACATTAATCCACCAGTTACACCCTACTGTTACACAGATGAGTCAATGAAGATATCCCAATGAAGCAATGAACCAATAAATAAATTGGTAAAGTATCAGACAAATCAGTCAACATTGAATACTACTGCACTCAAACCTTACTATAACAAGGTCACATCTTAGATGAAAATAAGATCGTTATATCGGAAATTTCATTATAAACGCTTATTCCTAATACTACATCTATTGCAAGACTATTTTTCATTTACTTTGTTATAACCCATATTTCTTTATACCCGGGTTCGTTATAACGAGATTTGAATGATTTCAGTCTTTGGAGAATAAAACACAAGAGCAGTCAAAAGGAACGGTGTCTTGAAAAACAGATGCAGTATCATCTCCTCCTACAGTAGTAAATTTAGCTTCAATTTCACAAGAAAAATTAAGAAAAAGCTTGTGTATTCAAAATGAGCTCTAGCTCCTAAAAGCCGCATTCAAAATGCACTTCTGGAGCGCTGGGAAGCAAATAATTTTATGTCCAAGCTTTTTACAATGGACCCGCATACCGCAGACTTTTGGCTATGACAGACCATTTTCCAACCTTAGTTTGGTCTACCTATTTCATCAATGCAAAAAACTGTACAAAACCACGCTACACTGGACTGCTATCTATTCCAAGTGAAATCAGCAGAAATTTCTTCATTTCCAAACGATGCACATAAAAAACTTGACGGCCATGCCCATGTTGGCTCAAGCTTCAATTGTCGCTGGCAACAGCAGCAGCCTCCATCCAAGCCTGTTGATAAGCCAGTTTGAGGTCGCATCGGTCGCGCATTCTGTTGTCCCTTGTTGAAGCAATTTTGTTGACGTGTCTCCATGCTAGTCAGCTGGGGCTGCATTTTTGGCAGATCATTTTTGGAGACGCTTTCACGAGTCAAGCGCTGAGCACATTTGGCATGTACAGGCCACATCAGACTGGCACGGTGCCAAATAGGCTCACATGGTGGCCCAAAAACCTTATCGGCCATAGAGACGACACACCCGGCACTAATCTCATGAAACAGTGCCATCCTGAGGCTACCAAGATAACATCCTTTAGAAAACAGAAACAACTGACACAGAGTGACAAGATCAAGACAGCGAACGCATGTAATTAAAATCAGGTGGACGTTGCAAGATTGTCGGAGCAGACTATGAGCTAAACCATCAACATCAAAAGCATTGCCAGAAAGAGCCAAGAAAATTAACCCAAAGTGCCTCAAGCCCAGGCTTGTAATTTTGATTAAGCTATGCAACACCCAAACACACGACATTCCAGTGAATGGTGTTAGAAAACAGGCGTCGCGGTATCCTACCACTTCCACCACTGCTAGAGAAATGGGGTTGCGTGGCCGGTGTGGACATGTGCGGATGTTGTGCTCGGAGCAGTCATGAGGACAAATTGGAACATTGAAAATACTTTTACACAGAGTATTTACACGTTGACGATCCTAACCCTCAGAGAAAACAGGCACGGCGCGCTCTTCGGTGCATTAGATTAAATTGGAACGGTGGGGTCCAGCCCCACAATCTCCACTCCACATAATGGCGAAAGTCCACCAATCCTGCACCACTTGCTGGTACAATTTGATGGCCATGCCTAGGCCTCCAAGGGTCAATACCCGGTCGATGATGTAGGACCACGAGAAGGGTGAATGACCGCTCTGGTGACCCTGTTGGGGAGTCGATGGTTTGCTAACAGCTTCTCACGAACTTGGACGGGATAAGACCGGCCTAACGAAATCAGCATGACAACGGACAGGCAGCATCGCACGTGCGCAAAGCTTTAACATTCATCCTGCTCGGGAGTGTTGCTTTTCACAGAACAATCACTGGCGTCGGTGGTTGAGGCTGGCAAGGTAGTGGCACAACGATGAACTGCAGTTGAGGAAGCATTCTAAACAACTATTCAAGGATTTCGTAGACGGTAATGTTATACTGTTCCAAGGCAAGGCATGACGCTGCAGTCATGCATGTCTGTGTTGAACATGATAGTGTCAGTTGATGTACTCAGCGAGAGAAACTCGAGCTGCCAGCGTGATTGGTCGTGTCTTTTGTATTGCATTAATTGCTGAGCAATCCCGAGCTACACTAATTAAAACCTACACAAGCTGCGATCAGGTCTACCTTATAGTATATGCACAACTGCAAATGTGAGCAACAGTGCTATACACTTCGCACAGCTTTTTCTGTCATACTTGTGTATTTCACACCACAATCTAATGCAGTGTTAATCAAAACACAATGTTGATTCGACAATTTTTTTGCAATTCAGTGGTGGCCTCCAGCTTACAGTAACACTCGTGCTGGGTGACTGAAAAATCTCCTTTTTTTATCCACAACTTCAGCAGAGATTTTAAATATACTAGTATCACAAACTTTGGATAAAGTACAATGGAATGAGAGTAAGCTGTAATTGATGCTAACAAAAGACAAACCGCTCACTTTTCCTTGTTGTTCCTGATCCTGAAGAAATAAGCTTTGCTACTCGATATCACCAGAAGCGCTGGAACCTCTTCTAAGGATGACCATGTCACCAAGTCAACCTTCAAAGAAAGCGAAAAAGAAAGATATGAAACACTTATAAAAGCATTTTGTTAGATGCGAATCTCCAGAATATTAACGAAACAAAAAAAAATATACCTGTTTTCAAAGTTATAGAAACTCCAACAAAAACGTCCCATATGTAAGCTGATGGGACATATAAAGCATACATGTTTTGCAAAACATTATGACACTGGTACTAAACTTGCCGTTTTAATGTGGGGTCCTAAGTCACTGACCCTAGCAAGATGCCACAATAAAATGCAACATTTACTCTTTAGTTACTTTAGAAGCTATTGCAGTAGTTGGTTAATGAATATTTCTAATACATTTTTGCCACAAAAAGAAAAACAGCACCGAAAAAGAAATGTCAGAATGAGACAAAAAAAAAATTGTTTTGTGGCTTTGTGTGCCAAAACCACTCTATAATTATAAGGCACGCCGTAGTTTGGGGTCCTGGATTAATTCATACTACATTTGTGGGTCTTTAACAAGCACTAAAATTCAGTTACACAAGAGCGTTTTCGCACCTTGCTCCCCACAGAAATGAGACTGCCGTAACCGGGAATTGAACTCGAGTCTTTTGAGCTAGTTGTTAAGCATCGTAACCACTGAGTCACTGTAGCAGTTGATAGTTAGCGTTTCTTTCATTCACACGCTATTTCTGTCACTTAATGGGGCCCACAAGAGGATAGCGGTCCACCCAGTGTCAAAAGATGCCAATGCAAAGCGGTGCACAAGCTATTCTAGAACTTTCTAATGATGATACTTCTGTTCCGTGGCATCACCCAAGATTCTGAACTACCTACAATGCCTTTAAAATGCCCTTTGAGATATATGCCAACATATATGTACGACAGAAACTGTAAAGATGGCCTCAGGAACGTTGTGTGGTGTCATTGGTGCAACTAAAATCCAGAACCTCAGTGCAATGAAGTGTGCGATATAACAAAGCTCTTTTCCGACATGTAGAATTTTAATATGCTGGTGTTCAAGAGTATGCACTTTAATGTAGACGAGGATTTCTGCACTATGCCTTCATTAGAGTGTGTGGATGCAATGAAAATAAGACCTTCGGCATACGAATGGCCTAGCTGCCAAGAACACATACGAAGCAGTTGTCGGGCAGTATTCTTCAATAGCAACATTTCACAATACTTTCGCAAGGTTAGTACAGCGCACATTAGTATCAATAAGCAACAGCATGTCTAGCCTGTCATCTTGACACAAGAGGCACAGTGCTACGAAACTGTGGGCAACGTTGGGCTGTAGACAGCTAAACACACCAGGAACTAATGTTATGACATTTGAACTGTCATCAAAAGTGAGCGTTTGAAAATGAAAAAGTGGGAAAAAATCAGGAGGGAGAGGTCACAAACCTCCACACAGCACACGAAGGTCTCGTTCCTTCCAAATACGTTGACATCCAGGTGCAACAGGACACTGTGGTCGGGGTTGGTAAACGAGGTGGGCTCGGTGTCCTTTCTGCTGTCGAACATGTCCCACGCCGAGATGGAGCACTCCGACCGGCTTGAGTCTGAGGTGTCCGGCAGCTGCAGGCTCACGTTGGGCTGGCTCTGAGCGCTCTTGAAACTCGCATCCGATAGCATGGTGTCCGATGCGCTCGCTCTACTTGGGTGACCTATGCTGATGCTATCTGTCCCTAGAAGGAACATAACACTCAGCGAGAATATTCTGAAACTGCAAGAAGCGCATGAATGGAAGTAAAAGTTCATTAGATTGACACCCGTTAATTGAAAGAATCGGATAATTGGGACGTGTTTTCTGGTCCCTGCAAGCATATATATAACTTATTGGTGTATTAAACTTTTGTCAATTTTTGTGATATTTTACAGCAATCCGGTTAGTCCGGGCAATCCTCAGAGCACATGAGCACGAAGCGCCGCGAACGTGCGACGCAAAGGAGAGGAAACGGCGTTCCAGAATAAATTAAATGGCTGCATGCCATCAAGACGGTGCGGCCGCAATACATGACTGCATTATCGAGCCAGGTTCATTCCAGCTTAGTTTCTACATAGGATAGTGTGAGGGCCATGTCACTAAACTCAAACACGGTGTAAGCAGTTGACAATGAAGAACCTTAGCTGTGGTCTGCATGCTGGCATAAAACTCATTTACCATATTGTGATGGACAAATGGTGAGTGTTCGCCATTCTTAAATAAAAAAAAAATCGTCGTGCACAGATGTTGGTGGCCGCAGTACGCAATAACGGATGAGTTCAGAGCACGTTTGTTTTTAAGACACGAGCCATGGAGAATACATTCATGTAAAAGGAGAAGACTTAAATGACAATTGATTAAAAACTTCTTTAACAAAGTAATCAATGATTAATCGGTCTGATGACTCAGCAAATCAAAAGTGTCACTGCAGACTGTGTGCCACGTTTTCCATGCTTGAGTAAGAATTGTATCATGGGAACCAAAACAGAAGAGCATATATTGTACATACGAGAGTACCACATTAAGGTCTCAAATTTCTTATGGCATGAAAAAGTTGTCACAAGACTTCTACCATTATAGCAGCACCATACGCTAGGTGGGAAGAGGGACACCCATTGAAATGTACAGTCGTGGTCAAAAGTTTCTAGAGCTGTGGTAGCGCAGTCTGAGAAATTATGACACCCCCTGTACTTATTACATAGCGCACGAATGAATCAGCTTGGCTCCACCCTTTGGTTACACAGGCCACTTTGTATAAAGAAATCTTGAGGCGAATGCTCAACTGTAGCAAATGAAGAAATGGCAAAGCTGCACGTATGCAGCTATCGCTAAGCTATGTAGGCATGTATTCACAATTTAGAAGGAACTTAGGTCATGCGACAAGATCGAGTGGACTTACTGCTAATGTTCAGAACAGGTTCCTCAACAATTTCCCTTAGTGTTGGAAGGACAACCGTAGGGGGCCTGCAGTAAGAACAACACAAAAGTTTTAAAAAGTGAAGTATAGGTGGTGACAATAAAGGCTAATATAACTTCTTAAAAACTATGTTTATTAAATGTGTCAACCATAATTGTATGTGTCACGCCCCACTGCCAAGAAATCTGCAGCAGAGCCTTTAAGGCAGAGCCTTAATTAAAAAAACACTAGGCATGAATGCATTAAAAAGACACTAGACATCATGTCAAACACAACTTTCACGATAATTCTTATCTGCTTAAAGATCATTTTATCATGAAAGCTGTGAACATACTCAGGCATAATGAGCCAACTCTTTGTGGTGATTAAGATTAAAGACAATAAACCTGACACCACTGATTCTGTCAAATAGTGTGGAAATTCGTCACGCTATAATTCTCATCAATCACTGTATATATCGTCAAGCAGACCACATGCAACAATGTCATTATGATGATTTTGTACGAAGCTTACATGTGACAGGTTCTCCTTTAATACTAGCTACCTTAGATAATTCCGTACTATTGGCATAAAATGAAACGTGAATAGTAGAGCGTATGAATCAAGCATTATTGAAGCTATGCAGTGTCCGCCATCCAGTTATCTTCACTGGAAGTCTCCCACATCCGGTTCGGCGGCACTGTGCGATTCCAATCAAATATTTTCACTACTGTTTCTGTTCTCATATGGTTCTGATATGGTTTTAGTTTGTTTCGAATATCAAAACTACAGAATACGAGAAAATATCTGACTTCAGGGCACGAAGGAAGAAATATTAAAAGAGGTGAAACTCCCACTGGAACGGGCGTGCCCAGGCATCCAATAATGTGACATAAAATACGAAAATAACATACCCCGACAGAGATATTTCGGTTGGCAGTGCCTTGCGATGCATAGCCACAATCATAAAAAAAAAAGAAAAGGCAACGCTACCGGCGGAGAGCAACTGAATGCGCTCCACGTCCCCGCTTTGTGACAATGGCGGAACGCAAGCAACGCGCGCAAGTGGTTTGCTCGGAAACCAAAACGGCAGCAATTCCCTTTTCTGCCGCAAGATGCCGCCAGGGTGATGTGGCTTTTTGGCAATGTGACATTATCTGGCTGCCTCAACGAGCAGAGTTGCACCTCCTGCATGTTTCTTTTTCCATGGTGTAGGGGGATTGCTCAGCGCTGCCAAAACAGATGTGTGCACCTGTCAGTGATGATGACTAGACTGCATTCACTGTACCTTTGCTAGCGCTTGATCCACGCGCTCCTCTGTTCGCATTTCGTTTGACGCCAATAGTACATCTATCAACAGTGCAGTTTATTGAACTGCTTCAACACTTGCTACAGTGTTAATGCACTAAGAGTAATTATAATAAGGAGTTCAAGTAAGAGCAACTACACCTGATATCATTGCTACAAAACCAATTTAGTATGCGCTCAATATTGTAGACAGTATATATAGCATAGGCTCTGGGCCGGACGTCTGCCGAAGCCATCAGAGATGACACGGAGTCAGTAACAAGAGCGAAAGATCGTCAGTGTTGCCCGATCCTGGCTCACTACCAGCTGTCCCGCCAAAACCTTGTGAGCCCCTGAGCATGAGTACACCCCAGTCACTCGTCATTGTTAATGAGGACCAGCGCCCCCAAAATAGATACTACAAGTTACCTACCCAGTTACCATGATAACATGGTGACCATAGCGAGAAATCACACCAACAAGTTAAGAACAATCCAAGTTGTTTTAACTGTTGTACTCAAATATGGCTACAACTGTTAACGCGGTGGAGCCAATGTTACATTGGGACCACCACTGCAGCTACTGTGTTACGAGTGTTTCTTATGGCTTTAAGTATAAGCAAACTAGCTCTGTGGCAAGTTCTACCAAACTTGACAAGTACAGACAGCTCACTAAATATGGTGCAATGCTCATGGATATAAAAATATAGAGAGAGATTGCCTTACGGAGACAACGTCTTCTCATTTTCTCTCGTGCTTTCCACGCGACCATCCTGCGTGGAAGTGGTAGATATGACCATAATGCTGCTTTGGCTGGGGTTGCTGAGGATGGTGATGTCGCTTGCGCTCTTCCGGAAACCCGGCCGGTAGAGGCTGCTGTGCTGGTCGGGAGTCACGGTCTCGATGCTCTCCTCGGAAACATTGTCTGCTTGCAGCGGCACAGACAAAAGTTTGTTTTTAGCAGTCCTCATTCGGACAGCCGGTGATGACTAGGAGGAGTGTTACTTAACTGTTCAGATTTAACCTCACAGAACCATCACATGAGCACTCCACTATGGCAAAGATGCTGTAGTGGAGGGCTCATATGTTTTTTAATGTTAACACGTTTCCTGCACTCCTTCACGTGCACCTAAATGTAAGTTTATGGGCCTCGATAATTTCCACCTCCATCGAAAATGTGACCGTCGCAGCCGGAATTTATCTTATCCTTGGGCAAGCACTCGAGCAGTATAGCGCTAGACCACCACGGCAGCTTGCTAGGAGGAGCAGATGAACGAAAGAGGTGTGCGAGGCTGCGACGGCTACAGGAGAAGCAGCAACAAGTTGTTCTAGAACTTCACATTAGTCATTAAATGTAAAAGTGACAATCTTGACAAAGTTACAAGGAGTGCCACAATGTGGAATGACTTGACTCCTTCTAGTTTGGCTACTTTTTCAGCACTCATACAATCTTCTTAATGTTGTGCATTTTAAATGACTAGTCCTGTAGCTCTGAACTACTACTGGTACTTCACTTCTGATGACATAAAGTTATACGAACCTAACAAGCCAATGACAGCACTCTTAGGCCAAGCAACAACAAACAATAAGGCAAGAAAACAATACTCTTCATTTCGCACACTGCCTCTGGCTTACAAATAGGCTCGTGCAAACATTCAAGCATTACACAAATGAATATTACAGTATTTTATTTGCTTCGACTCAAATTCAAATTATCAGAAATTTCAAAGTATTCAAAATGAACAAATAACATCTACATAAATTTGCATATAACCGTCCCTGTAAATGTTGTTTCACTGCAGTGCAGAGATGTTACAACGCGAATACACCTAACCAAAAAAAAAGTCTGCACTGCCGAAGAGCCTCATTTCAAGGTTAGAAGAACACATCAATTCATCATTTCTTAAGTGTGAAAGCTCGTTTATGCCAGCTTATATGCTCTAAGTATAGTAAATTTTTAAATGTAACATAATTCACAGATTATCGCTTGCATTCTACAGACAGTGAAATTCTGCTACTATTCACAGTTGCTTCTACTTCCTTTGAACCAAAAAGCATGGAATTAGCACATGCCTTGATTCAATTTTAAAGAAATATTGTGCAGGTTCATAAAGTGATGACAAATTTACTCATTTTTTTTTTATAATATGCAATATATACCATTCGAATTAAATTCAAGATTATTCGATCGAATCACTATTTGCTTTGAACCTAAAATACACCATTCGCACAAGCCTACTAAAAAATATTCAAATATTCCTTTTTTGAGAGCAACACAGAATGGGCACTCATGCGATTTTCTTTGTTACGATCAATTTAATAGCCATTACTTCATAGATTAGCCTCTCCGATTATTTTCCGATCACCGATTGATTGATTGATTGATATGTGGGGTTTAACGTCCCAAAACCACTATATGATTATGAGAGACGCCGTAGTGGAGGGCTCCGGAAATTTAGACCACCTGGGGTTCTTTAATTTTCCGATCACCGAGCACTGCCTGAAAGGTGCTTCACAGACACAACTTCTACAGTGCCACGAGTGTCCCAAAACGACTGTCTATCCAACTAAATTCGTGTGCTCCCTGAGCCTGTTGTGCAGACGTCTACCGGACTATTCGTTATACAGTCAGACCCCAGTATAACGAACACAAATATAATTAAATATTGGTTATAATGAAGTAAATGAACAATAGTCTTGAAATAGCTATACTAATAGGAATATATAGAATTTGCCAGAACTCAAAATAAGCCATTTAGGCTTGTAGTGGACAAGCTGCGCATCGAAAACGTTATTTACGTCCATGACGCCGTCTCTAAGTCAGTTATACGCTCAGGCAGATAGCTAGAAGGACACGTACAAACGTTTAGGAAGCCGGAGCTGCATAAGCCTTGCACTCCTCTATCACTAACAGTATCATTCACTAACATTAGAAGCATCTTATCCAAACGTGAAATAGTGTCATCTTATATCGATGATAGCCTTTCTGATATTCTTGTCTTCACTGAGACATGGCTTAACGCTGACATCAATGACAATGAGATTTTTACGCATGCTAACAGATACAACGTTTATCGAAACGATCGTCCAGACAGAAGGGGTGGTGGTGTTCTTATAGCTGTTAAAAAAACCATCACGTCTTATGTCGTCGCTTCCTATTATAAGATTGAAATTATATGGGTAGTTTGCACAATTCGTTCCACAAGGATGTTGCTCGGCAGCTGTTATCGTCCACCCGATTGTCATCATTCTTTCTTAGAAGAGTTGCGCAGCAGCATTAATTCTGCCATCGAAATCTGTGAGGCTCGCATCGTATATTTATTCGGTGATTTCAATCTACCATTTATTGACTGGGAGCAGCTGTCATCTTCTTGTAAGTACTCAACTGACTTTATTAACTTAACTTTAGACTTTCATTTGGCCCAGGTTGTCACTCACTCAACTCGCGGTTCAAATACACTTGACCTCGTTCTTACAACTGCACCTGAAACTATAGACCACATAAACTGTTTGAATGGCTTTAGTGACCACAAACTGCTGCAAGTTGATCTTTCTATCTTGCCACCTTTTGCAGGAACCGAATCAAAGAAAATTAGAGATTATAATAAAGCCGATTATGATGTCATTAACAGGAAACTTGAGTCTTTCCTTGACAATGTGCTGCTGCCTTCCTTTTACAGTCACTCAGTTCAGGAAAACTGGGTTCTTTTCAAAAATGCGATTTCAGCCCTAATAGAAAAGCACGTGCCTTTGATAACGATTACGAATGATAAAAGTAATCCATGGTTCACCAAGTCTTTGCGCAGACTTAGAAACAAAAAGAAGCAGCTTTATCGGTCTGCAAAAAATTCGCATTCACACACGTCTTGGGATAGATACGAGGAATGCCTAAAGAAATATTGCCACGAAATTACAACTGCGAAAAATAAATACTATTCCCAGGATTTGCCTTCACTCCTAAAATCTAATCCAAAAAAATTCTGGAAAGTAATAAGTCCTGATCGGGACGATAACTTCATTTCATTACACGATGCAAATAACACTCCTTTTGCCGACACTGATTGTCCTCATGTCTTTAATTCATTCTTTTCATCCGTGTTTACTAGCGAGCATGCTCATCTTCCAGAAATTGTTGAACGAGATTACTCATTCATGTCACCTATAGATATTACAATTGAAGGCATAGTTAATATTATTGAAAATCTGAAGATGTCATCATCTTCTGGTATTGACGATATCAATTCAAAAATATTAAAGAACACTGTTTATGTGTCTGGCAATATCCTGTTTCACATTTTTCGGCAGTCGCTCACTACAGGAATGTTGCCTTCTGACTGGAAGATAGCGAAGGTAGTGCCAGTTCATAAAAGTGGTAGTAAAAGTTCACCTGGAAATTATCGCCCCATTTCCTTGACGTGCATATGTTGCAAGATTCTTGAGCATATCATAGCTTCTAACATTTATGCGCATCTAGAATCTAACAATTTCTTTTTCTCAAACCAGTACGGGTTCCAAAAGGGTCGTTCTTGCGAAACTCAACTCTGAGTTCACCGCCGACCTACATTCTAACATGAACAATAATCTACAGACAGACTGTTTATTTCTTGATTTTGCAAAGGCATTCGATCGTGTTGCTCATTGTCGCTTGATATTAAAACTGTCATCACTAAAACTTGATTCACTCACGCTAACATGGCTCAGAAACTTCCTAACTAACCGCCAACAGTTCACTATCGCCAACAATCACTCTTCATCACTCTGTTACGTTTCCTCTGGTGTACCACAGGGCAGTGTTCTTGGTCCCTTACTTATCCTCATCTACATTAACGACCTGCCTGACAACTTATCCTCATGTATGCGTATATTTGCCGATGACAGCATTATCTATCGTCCCATCCGAAACAATAGCGATCATCTAGCTCTTCAAAAGGCCTCGAACATATAATTGAGTGGTGCAAAACATGGCAGATGACACTTAATGTTTCCAAATGCAAACTAGTCACCTTTAGTCGCAAACGTGATAACTTTAATAGCCAATACAAAATTAATAATAGCATAGCAGAACGCACTGATCAATACAAATACCTAGGCATAAACTTAACTTCTACACTTTCGTGGTCCACACATATCACTTCTATCTGTGCCAACACATCAAGATCATTAGCTTTTCTGTGCCGAAATATATACAGTGCTCCCTCCGATGTGCGCAAACTGGCTTATCTTGCTCTAATCCGTCCTCAACTGGAGTTCGAATCCTCCATTTGGTCACCATATCAACAATACCTTATAGATAAGTTAGAATGTATACAGAACAGAGCTAGTCGATTCATAGCGCGTAATCACAGCTACCCTTCCAGCGTGACACAGATTAAACATAGCCTTGCACTTGAGCCACTGAAAATTCGCCGCGACATCTCACTTTTATCACTATTTCACAAATGCATCCACACCAGCATGATGCCATCTGTTCACCTTAATCTAGCACATCGAACTTCGAGCAGACTACATAACACCTTTAGCTTATCACGCATGTACGGCAATACTAACGCTTTCAACCAGTCGGCTCTTCCACAAGCTATTCGTTTGTCGAATGATTTGCCAGATGATCTTGCGTCAGAACAAGACCACACAAAGTTTTATATACTCTTAAAAAATACTTATGCACCAAAAACTGCTCTATCGCATCTTCATAATCATCAGTGTTTCTAGGACTGTTGCCAATGTTTTTGCACTATTGCTAGGTTGTAGTTACTGTTATAATAGTTATTTTTGTATTTCACCTTCACATACTGTAACTCACTTTTCTAGTATGTATTTTGCTGCCATGTTCATAAGTAGAACTGCATTTTCTATTATATTCATTATTTGCCTATGTATGTGTAGATATTACGTATATGTATTTTTCTAACATATTATCTGTACCGCCCCCCTTACACAATGCCCCTCGAGCGCTCTGTAAGGTACTGTAAATAAATAAAATAAATAAATAGAATATCTTTATAAGAAATTTTCGGATATAACAAAAATATTTTTGTGTAAAATGCAACTTTGTTAATGAGGTATGAGTGTACCTTTTCCCGCCGGGTCAAGGGCAGCAAGTAGACAATGCCTTCTCACGCTAAACGAACTGCTCCTTGTGCTTTCTGGTGCATTTTGCTATCGTTTTTGCATCAGAGTTAACAAGCAAACAAAGTTTGGAAAGCTTCTCAGGAGCTGAAAAGATTACGTCAGCAGGAAAAAAATACGTTGTTGACATAACCTTTTCCACCCTAACCAACAAGACGTTAGACAACATTTGCAACTGAGCAGTATATATTCATTTGCCTGCCCATCAAAATATGCACTCTCGTTGAAACAAATGAAAGGTCCTCAAACAAGAGCAACTAAAACACAATTTGAGTGGTTTAGTTAGCACAATTTTTGTCATTTCCTTGGCTAAGTGGCTTGGTTAGCTTAAACCAATCCTATGTGCCAATCCAGTGTACTCATGAATTTCACAGTGCATGCACAGCACATGTTCTGTCATTAACCTTTTTTTTTTTTGTGCACCACGTGTAGGCAAGCAAGCTAGTGCCAAACTGACTGTGGACCTCTAGCATTTGTTCTGCATGAACCCTCCTGTAATTATTACTTTTTTCATTTCATTACTGCCAACGCATGTGCTTACAAAGAATAAAAGAGAAAACTGTAGCATCCTTGTGTTTAATACAGCTTTTATATAACACAGTTTAGCTTTCCATGCTGTCCAGAGACAAGTTTTGTAATGCCTGTTAAGAAACTCTGGAAGAGGGAGGAGGGCTGGAGGAAGAATAATACCTTATGGAACCATACCGCCATAACTATAACTCATCTCATTGCGTTAGCTAGCACTCGGCTTCAAGCAGCATATAATACGGTGCGGTGTATAACGTGCACTTGTATCATTTTGTACCGAGAAGCAAGGAAACCATTTGCGGTGACAGAGGCACCAGAAATTTATGAGCGTCATTCAGGTCTATAAGCCCCCAGATTCAAAAACCTTTCCATTTATGCCCTACAAATGTAATTAGTTGAAATTCACTAAGAAGCTGACTAAACTGTGATTTCGTATTGACATCCACGAAGGCTGCAGACTCGGGCTTACCTTGTGCTACTTTACCAATAGATGACGCATCGGACCCTTTCCTGATGGTCAAGCTTTGGCTGTGAAAAGAGAACAAAAAAAATATTCAAAATAAGAATGGTTAAACTTTCATGCACTTTCAATTGATAACATTCCTTTTGAACTTGTTTTTCTTTCTTTTTTTCCAATGTCATTCAGTGCTGAATGTAACGTTGTGTTGTTTGAGACTTATTCAGGCGTTCCTAAGCATTATCATTCCTACTGCGAATCAGGGCAATAACATATAGTCGATCAAATAATATTAATAGAATATATGCTGTTTCTGATACTGTGAAAACTGAATTTGCAAGCTGCCCACTGATGTTAGTTTGCCGTTGAAAATTGCCACTGTGTGTCTTCACACGTGCATGCCTGGTTGCATGCACTCAGCATAATGAGCACATAGTGCGAAAGAATTTTAAGTGGATACGGTACCATGTCACGTGATATGTCACAAATGCAATACTCCAAAGCAACTCATCAGTAATATCATCCCATAAAACACTTTTGAAAGCTACAACTCCTGAAAAAGCATAAACATGAGTTGCCGAATGGTTGGTATCTATAGGACACTGTGCTTTTGATTCACTAGTAGTGAATAGGGCAGCAAAGAATGATTCGAGCTTTAATAGAGCTATTGTGCACATTTTTAGGTTATATGGCTTGAATGTTCACATGATCAATGTTAACTTACTTGGAGTAGTTGGTTACCATGTACAAAACATTCCTCAGTGCCCCTTTAACTAAATACAGCATAAACTCAATATAACAACATAATAATGCTATATTGTTTCCTTAATAATTCATTTAGATATAATGAATTATTCAATAGAGCTAAGTAAGCGTGTTTGTCAGACACCGGCTCGCCTTCCATGCACTTGACTGCAAACTAGCATTTTGCCCAATAAAGACAGACCTAATGTTTTCTGGAGCAAGAGACGAAAGTGCGTCCACAGCTTCTGGTGTCTCCAACGTCAGAAGAATCTCACCGTCGCACTGCGGACACCTCTCTGATTCACGAACATCTAGAAACCATTGGCGAAAATAAAATAAAGTAAAACTAACGTCATAAAACAAGAAAGGTTTTTAGCGTCTTACAATGTCTTACAGGTCCCACAAAAAAATGAGGTAACCCCAAGAAGCAATCACTCATTGAGATCTAATTGATGCAGGAATTAAGCACTGTGAGGAAATTTCTTTTATAGTTCCTCAATACTTCTGAGGGACTTTGATACGAATATGAGAACAACCAGTAGTACTTTTCAACTGATGCCACAAATTCCAGAATGATTAAAAAAGTGATACAGAAAAATCATCATACAATACAATACAACTTCGCTATATTTATGACTTGCATCCATAACTTAACTAAATAAAATACTATAATGAAGTAAATACAGTTCTCCTTGAAATATCTGTAGATACAGGAGCAGTAGTTGAAACATCATAATAACAAACTAAAACTGTCCAATTAACAAATATAACAAACTATAGTAATTGTGTCTAAAAGCAAGAAATACCCAATCATTGCGCCCTGAGCAAACCACTTACTGCCGAGTTTGGCATTAGTTTGGCACAAGTGTAAAAATTCCCTCAAAGAATATGTCAGTGACTATGTGTGCGCTTTTTTTTTTTTTGCACCGGGGCAAAGAATCAGTGACAAAATGCAATGTGCAGGAACAACCAGAAAACAATTTCCAGCTTGTTTCAGGCAAAGACAGACGCGGAGTAATTACCTGTGGTGATGTTGTCCTTCGTTGTGCTAACGACCACTTTTCTGACTGCCTGTTTCGGGAAATGTGCATTACATTTCACACACTGCAAAAGAGGAGACCAAGAATGTGCAATGAAGAAATAGTACGCCATGACGTGCGCTGTCACATTGAATGGCGTAAAAAGCTCTGTGTGTAGCGGAAAGAAAACAGTGCAAAAAGACAGAGCAACAGAAAAAAGAAGACACGTACGACAGAACTCAAGATTTGTCAACACCGTGCAATACGGTATATACTTGTGCAGTCCAAAGAAAATGAGGAATGATGAACCAGGATGACATAAACAAACTACAAGCATCATCACAGCAAACCATGAACAATACATGTGCAACCATCTGGAAGATAATCCGTTTCCTTGGCTAACAAGGCAATTATCTTCCAGATGGTTATACAATGCATTGTGAATTGTTTACTGTAATGATGCTTAAACAGCTGCACAGAAACAATTCTGATCAGGTATTAAAATGAACACCAACTACACATAAAGGCAAAAAAAAACACAAATTTTGTGAACAATACACTCATACAGAAACCAAAACTTCTTGCTTTCATTTACTTTATATTATGGTCAATGTTTATTTTAATTGTCTTCCCTTGTTGCAAGCATATCAAAAGCATCCCACCTGCGTTTCTTTCCTGCAGACATTAGCACATTTTTTTGGGGGGCTGATATATGTAGGCACGGTTGCAAATATGGAAAAGTATATGTATAACATGATATTTTCAGCTTATTATCCCAAGGTTCTGACATGTCTTAGCTTTGCTTTCTCCTATACAAGTTACTCTCGATAACATGGAGTGCTTCACTGAAGCACAAGCAATACGATGCACGCCGAGCAAACGCCTTATGTTTGTTTCTATTGTGTAAGAACTGATAAAAGAACGCCAAAATTGTTTTATTTAGCCAAGAGCTTTTCTTATACTTAAAAGCATTCGATCTGACAGCCTTGTATACTACACAAAAGTCAATGAAAAACCCAGCATCCACATTACCTGTAACATTTCAGAGTAGAGGTCCTTCCAAGCCTTTGCCTCCACAAAAGGTTGTAGCAGTTGCACAACTTCCTGAAAGTGCACACACACAGAAAAAATTCTTTTACTAACAGGTTGCAAGAACGACCGCATGATGGTGGTTGTAAGAAATGTATAAAAAAACTCAAGCAAATTTGAAGTCTGGCCATCATTCCACACATATATGCTTGTTATCAATAGTGTTAATAAATACGACCTCTTAATTAAGGATGTAATTTACATTACAAGACAGTTATGACTAACCTGTGCTACACTATAAGTATGCTAGTAACAAATCACTGTATCATAAAATTATCATGGGAGCTAAAAAGAAGTCACACTATGGTAATCTAGCATGTTCACTTATTAATTACTGCTGATGATAAAATACATTAATAACCAATGTCAAGCTGAGTTTTGAGACAGCTGGGTTTTTCAAGTACGTAGTACTTGCATGCGAAGCCTGGTTCTACTGCTGTACCCGAGATATATTTTTTTCAATTTATACATAAACTATACATGTAGATTATGCGAGAGAAATTGCCAATTCAAGAACTTCTTTAACGGTTCTGTTGCAGTGGTAAGTGTACGTTTCTGAAAAACATGATGACAAATATTCCAAGATTAAATTTTGAGTGGTCAGAGCCAAGTCTGAACTCGATGTTCATTTTATGCACTAACACACTAAAGTATCTTTAGATGAATGTTAAACATTGCAAAGTGAAAACAACAGATGCTGTAAATAACCTGAATGGGTGTCAGTAAAAAAACAAATAATGGCAATGCGCTATCATGCTTTTCGCAGGATTCACATTGTAGAGTTTAGCATTCCAATACTGCACACAAGGCAGCTCTGAACATTTTGTGCATTCTCGAAATGTGCTTGAGATAACTGGTAATTAAATGTATGACCTCCTGCTTAGCAGTGTGATGCAACAACCACGTTTCTACTATGATACTTCACTTCTAGCAGTTGGTATTAGAAATGACAAAGAGTATAATGAAAAGACAAGATTAGGATGTTTGTTTAGGCTTCATACACACACGTTTGCCATCTATAAGATAACCGAATAATCAAAATGTCAATGCTGATCACTAATTTAGCATTCATCACTCGAATTATGTTTCTTTCCACTGCTGGAATATAAGTGCAAAACTAGAATAGAAGTGCAAACAGTGACTCCATTTTTTAAAATTCAACAAGAGTACTCATGCACTAAATTATGTATGCAGCACAATGTGACCGAAGAACATGTGATTAGATGTGCCTACAAACATTGATACTACCATCTATATCATGTATTTGAGTACTAGCTTGTAAAGTAATTATTAATAGCAAATCGACAACCTAAAGCCATCAGATATGTAGGTAAATAAACAACACATTTCTAACCTCTGCGTCTTCACTGCTGTCAAAAACGTAGCATCTCTCCTTTTTACTGCGTATGGTCGTGTCAAATTTTAGCTTCACAGTCGTGTCGTCATGCTGCAAGGTAAAAACAGGTAAATGAGCAAAGACATTAAAGTTGTGACAACACTGAATATATGTGTCACTACTCTCTTAAAATAACATACTCATTGCTTATAGACATTTTGTAGAGCCCCTTTACTCTTGAAAACGGTTACAATGAACAGGCAGGATTTCATGATATAAATAATTTGACACAGCAAGCAATTCAATATCCTGATACTCGCTTAAAATAAACATGAACAACACATTTTAGTGCATTTGTAGGGAGCATTGAAAAGGATCCACTTATTGTAAACCAGATTACACATATTAGGCAATAATTTTATGCTGCATCTAAAATGTTTGTAGGCGTCGCCAAGAACACTCTTGACCGACAAGATTTTGACGACCTGCTGCTGTAATCATTGGTGAATGTCAGCGCATGTGACAGCGCACATCAAACCTACTTTAGTTTACATTCCATGTTTCGGTCAACTCGAAGGTGTTATCTTGCACGAGTCAGTGAGTTTACCAAAGTTTGATATAAAGAAAAATTTTCTTTATCCTCATTCATTATATCCAAGTTCGATTCTAACTTCCTTTGCTGAATTGTGCTGTCCATTTCCTTCAACTGCTGAAGACCCAAGCCTGCGGTAGCATGTGAAATACAATACTCAATCACTTAGGAACAACCATACTCAAACTTTTTTTTCTTTATTCTTATTATGAACACATTACACTCAAGAAATACGACAAAGGCGTTAAAGGAGGCTCCTACATTCAACGACAGTATGCTGATGGACACCATAGCACCACGAAGAGGATCAGCCATGAATCAATAGCAGCATTACAGCATTCCTCTATAGTACCACATTAAGAGGCAAGTACTTGCACACTCAAAAAATAGTAAGCTCTGTGAAAAACCAAATGCTAATTGACGATACGGAGAACTGAGCAAATGCAAAGCCTCATTCACATCGCGTACCAATGTCACAGAAGTCAGTATGTTAAGGTCCAAGCGCTGTAAGATCTTCCCAGATAGGCTGTCACTCTCCCTCATGATGTCGTCCTTCACGCCTACAAAGACTGATGTTTCATTGCTGTCGGTACATTTCTGGACAAGGAACAGCTTGCTGTCCATGTCTGCAAAAAAAAAAAAAAAAAAAAAAGAAGATAAATTATAGCGGTGCTGGTGAATCGATTAGTTTCAACACAACGTTCTGCAAACGGACTGTAGACGACATAATAAGTTCTCTTGTCTGTCTAAACGATTCACATATCATTAAAGGGACCCTGAAATGGCTTTGGCGATTTTGTACAAACACATTGGGCTGGTAGACCAAGTCCCAAGGGTTATATAGAGAACAATTTGAGCTCTGTGCATAAACTGTGTAACTCCTTACAACGTCTTAAAGCTGTGAATCACTGCAGATCGTTGGGACTCCCCGCTAAATGTGTTTTCGACCGCCCATTCACGAAATGCGTCGGCAGCCACTTTGCCGTGGCTGCTGATCTGATTGGCTGTCATGGGCTGTAGGATGCACGGAAGTGAGATTAATTGGTAGGGTGGCGGCACCTGTCGGAGCAGATATGAACCACTCTGAGATTTTCGTGTCTGTTGTCATACAGCGTGTGTGCTGCCGGGCGCACTATGTGATTGCCTCCGAGACTGTGCACAAGCTGTCGGCATGCGGTTTCGCCGGTCTAAACTGGTAAAAGCTCAAATCGTCGAGCGCACTCTTGAGAGCTCTGCGATCACCAACGATGCCAGCGTGCCTCATACAAGTTGAGAAGGCCAGGCAGAGGTAGAAAGGGAAAGTATGATATCATTCTCCGTAGCGGCCTAGGTGCATGGTGTGTCACTAAATTTGTGGTGCGAATGATTTGATGATGCTCTAACCTAAGCGCTGAAAAAACTCAAAAAAACCTTTTCAGGGTCCCTTTAATGTTTGACTGCACGAAGTGCTTTCTTGAGGCACATGGAAATAGATCCCCCCCCCCCCCCCCCCACTCGCTTTTTTCTTTTTTTTTTTTGCACTGTGCTTTAATTAAAGTCACAACTCTACTTCACCACAACAAATGCCTCTATGTATCTTCGCATCTATGTATTTTCTCTGTCCCCCAGAAGCAAGAATATTCAGAACACAGTGCACAAGTTCCTGGCGATCTTGTTCTCCCCCCCCCCCCCCCCCCTGAAGAAACTCATTTGTCACTGGTACCCCTCCAGTTAGAAAAACCTGGTGCTGCCTCTGCAACTCAACTAACCGAACACGGACCTCACTTTTTCATGACGATAGTTATAGCGCGAGAACAAAACGACGACACAGAGACAAAAAGGACACGAAAGACACAAGCGCTACACGAGCGCTTCGTGTCCTTCTTGTCTCTGTGTCGTCGTTTTGTTCTCGCGCTATAACTATCGTCATGCCATACCAACTAGCCCAAGCTGCCACACTCACTTTTCCACTTCAAATCAGCATATTGGATGAAGAGGACCAGCACAGCATGAAGTAATTAATCAATGGAGATTACAGCCTCATGACTTGTAGTCAAAGCAATCTTACGACATCACAGTCGCAGCATGGAGGTCTAAAATAGTGTGTGGGCTTCTCACAAGTCTCACTGTTTCTGCACTCTGGATTTCACTAGCTCATTATGACTGTTCTCGTCACTATCATTTCCATTTCTGTTTCTTTTTTTTTTAGGTGCACAAGGTCATCCGCCAAAAAACATTTAATTTTTTATTATACCTGGCACTATGCTCGTTTTTTTACTGTTACTACAGTGCAACGATATATACTGGTGGGGTGCAACTTGCCTTCGTTAGTTTCTGCAGTGTCTGAGGTCGCTTCACTCTTGGTCGTAGTCCAACTGAACCCCTCCGCTGGGGATAGAACACTGGACTCATCCAACGGGTCAGGTGGCACCTCGTCAAGCACGACAACACCTTGGCTTAGCTCAGAGATTCGCCTCTGGGGGCCTTCTTCGCCGAAGCAATCATCTTTCACCTCTTCCGCAACGTCTTCTGATTTATCCCCGACTGGCTCCTTGAAAAGGACAGTTTTGAGCGATTCCGCACGTCCTGAATCAGAGTCGCTGTGCATGTCCTTGGTGTCACACGACCCCACCTTACTTGCTGTCAGAAAGCCCCCGTCCTGTAGCGTGTGGGTACCCGGTGTCCCACAGGGCGTGCTCTGAGCGTCGGGCAAGTGTAGAGCGGACACCCCAACGAGCCACTCCTCACCAAGCCGCTCTTTCCGGCTTTCCAGCTGGCTTTTGTAGGTAAGAAAGTCATTGCGCAGAGCAGAGACTGCAAAGTACAAGAATCAGAGCTTGAACTTCACTGATCCTTTTCTCAACAATTAACATTCCAAAGGGGAATAGATTTATAAAGAGAGACGTTGCAATAGAGGACGGTAGGTCATTTTGACCACCTGAAGTTCTTTAATACGCACAAAAAGTTGCATCTACTACAACTTTTTCTATTGTATCGTCATCTATATGCCATCACCATAGGCCTAAATTGCACTCTCTACATTGTATTTAGAGAAGCATACTTAAAGAGGTACTGACTTAAATCTGACAGCTGAGGTAGCCTGTGGGATCAGTTCCCATTAAATAAACATATCGAGCGAATATGAACAGGAAATATAGCTTGGAAGGTAATTTATATAAATTTTGATGTTCCTGGGTGCGATCCCCCACCATACGCCGCACCTCCTAACACTGACATTACTGGTGGCTTTAAGGTGCCCCAAATGTCCCCCAACTTCAGAGATGTCACAACTGCAGCCACGCTCCAAGGCGGGGCAGCTAGTACGATGACATCGTAGTGGCCACTGCCTTTTGGCCGCACTTGAGCCAGCAGGCTATGATTCAGGCAGCTTGCAAGTCTGCCCACAGCGAACGTGTGTGAAGTGTGAAAGCATTGAGGAATCTGTTGCCATCATACAACGATAAAAACGGTGACGATAAAAGTGAAGATGTCACATAGCGCACGCAGCCGCAAGAAAACGTGAACAGACGATGCAGGCAGCGTGGAAGTGTGTCACTGTCCTGTGTACCATTTCATACGCTAGATGGTGTTATTTTCACCCAGCGACTTGTTCTCGGAGCCTTCCCAAACTGAAGACGAGACTATTCAGTAATAAACAAGCAGTAATTAATTACCTATCATGCACTGCAGCTGAAGAGCCCAATATATTTCGACGTAATGTCGATGAGTGCGCATTCTAGGTGCAGTGATGCTGCGCTAGCAAAATGCGAGCCCTCTATAGTCTGAGACAAGGCACGACTGACACGAGGCATGATTGACTCGACTGATGTCAGCGCCGCACCCTGACAGCAGTCGGCACAAAATGTGTTATGCTGCATTTTGTGCTGGGGACGTTACTCAGACTCCACTGCACCTGCGTCTCTTTATGATAGGGAGACACCGGGTGTGCTCGAATGCGAATGTGTCAAGGCAACGTAGCGCAGCACGCGTGGGAGTATAGGGCAGGCGGATTTGTGCCTGCCATGGCACTGCGAACGTGACACAATTAAACAAACCCCAGCATGCATGCTTTGTGAACTTTGGAGAGTGTTTAGAGGCCCCCTGCAACAGAGTGCAGCAGAAAAAAAAAAAAGACAAATTTTTCTGTCAATACCCTTTTACCCCGGTCTAACCTAGCCGTGAGTTAGTAATCATCGCCTATTCTGCTGCTGCTGCTTTCTCCTCCCTTATACCACTACAATGAAGTGGACCTAAAAAGGGACTCTTCAAGCATATCCTATCAATGTAAAGTATGGCCACTTGCAGCATAACTTGGCACAAATCATGTATTCACCATTTCCACTTTCTGTAACAGGGGCCGCATATCCTTCTGGGTCCAAGATGGCTGCCACCCTGCTGGATTGGCGTTTCCTAGGTTTCTTGCTTTCCTTTAGCCTTCTGCGAACCATGGGGTCCATCGCTTCGACACTGCTGCATGAGCTGCAGTCCTGTTCCAAAGACGCAGAGAGCCTTGCTTCGCTGCTCAAGGGCAACGCTGATGTAGAGGCCACTGCCTCGCAGCCACGCTGCTCCGTGACTTCTCCCGCCAGGCTACTGCTGTCATCCGACTCAACCGTGGTCCGAAGAGGGGGCACCGAAATTATTGGATTTGGCACTGGCGCATCGACTGCCCTGCTGCTCGGCTGCTTGGCACAGGTGGGCTGCAGAAGATGACAAGATAGAAGGCTTATACTCGATTTCATTTAAAGCATACAGCGCTATACAAAATAGGCAGATTTCCCATCATTTCTTGCTTCCTTTGTTAAAAAAAAACAATGTACCACACGTGCAAACAAAGAAAGATAAGTTTGTGACACTCACTCATTTCTTTGACCTGATGGGGTATAGCCCATAAAAAATGTTAGCACAGCACGGCTCAGGTCACTGATTGATTGATTGATTGATATTTGGGGTTTAACGTTCGAAAACTACCATATAATTATGAGAGCGGAAATTGACCACCTGGGGTTCTTTAACGTGCACCCAAATCTGAAAAAACGAACCTACAGCATTCTCGTCTCTATCGAAAATGCAGCTGCCGCAACCGGGTTTCGATACCGCGACCTGCGGGTCAGTAGCCAGTGGTCTAAGGCTCTACCTTAGTCACTAGACCATCGCAACGGGCCACGACTCAGGCCACGCCAGAGTGCTTCAGAAATTTCGTGATAGTTTTAGACTGTACTGTTAAGACTGCATGCAGGATGCAAGTAATAGAATTTTAATCTGGAGCTAACACAGGCACCAGTGATAACGCTAGAAGGTTCTATAACGCAAAAGGCCCCAGCAAATTTCGTGGAAAATCAGTTTATCGACGACCGACAAATGTCTTCGCCGTTATTCTTGCACCATGCATGCTACTTTTTTTGCTGGACACAGGTCCACCAAATGAACCCTTCAATACTTGGGTTCTGCTTACTTCACCATCACAACAATGTAACACAGTGTGCGATGCATAAAACAATAAAGCAACAATGTTAAAATATTGTTCATGGAATAGATTACGTAATTTTTACATGAAAGGTGTCACAACTCAACCAATTTACATCTCAATGCCTGAATCGACAACATGGCTTCGGCAACCAGACGAGACAGGGCACTGCTTGTACCTATAACCAAAATGTTGTTTTCTGCACACTGACAGTCCAAAGGAGCAGAAATGATACACGGCTTGATATAATCTTAGGTCCACAAGTTGTAGATTTCTGTGATACAGCTATACCTTAATACAGCAAACGTAAACGTAACCAAATGCCTGATAAAAGAGTACTTCTGTTATTACAATTTCGTGTTCATAAAGTAGCACGTACGTTCAAGGTCAATGTAACAATGCATGTTTATCTGTAATGTCAGTACAGTAAAAGCTCGCTAATTTAAACTCCAAGGGAGCTACAAAATTGTTCAAATTAAGCGGAGCTCGAATTACCAAAGATGCTAGAATGTAAGGACATTGCACGAAACTGCGCAGGCAGATCCCAAAGAATCATTATGACGAATTAGGAGCTCCTAAGCGTTCACAAGAGGTGATTCCGTAAATTAGGTTTATGGAGCTCTAACAGCGAACAGAACTAATTTATTCGTCAGTGATACACCAGAAACCAGCACCGACATGCTTTCATGAGAACAGTGTGCTTTGCTGTGAAACATATGATTCTACTATGTTCTAATATGAGTTTATTTACATGGCAGAGAAATTGCAATCAACATTAAAATTAATCTGTAATTCCCATTTGCTTGCATTTTTTCTGCTGCAACTTCATGAGCATAGCTTGAAGTTTGTTTGCCCAAGAGCTGCAGTGAAGTATCTGAATTTTCATATTTTGAAAAACGCTGCTGTTTTGTTGTTTCGCATCTCTAGTAAAGTTTGCTTGGTTTGGTTTTGCAACACACCGTCATCACTTTGGGCCATCTTCTGCGAGGAGCGATAAAAACCAGGGGCTCCAAGTTCGAATTACAGGAGCGAGGTAGACTTTCGTGGAGACATACACAACATCTACGAAATATCAAGGGAAAATGTAGCCTAGAACACATTTAAACTCAATTTTAATGTGCATGCCACGCAACTGAGCGAGATGCGCAACCCCTCGCAATGCCAACATCAACATGGCAGCAATGTAGACAAGCCCATGTCATGAGTTTGCGTTAGCTGGTTGCTCGCGCTTGTGCTACCTGCGATTTCTTCCTCCATTTCTGAAGCTTTGCGTGTGCTGGCTGTGCTAGCTGTCAGTGCGGCACCCACGTCATAGTTTTGCATGGTCATGTGGCCAGCTGCGTTTACCTTGCTGCCGGAGCTGCTCCTGCCTAGCTCACTGCTTTTTGAAACCGAAGCTGGGACTGGGCATTCTAAAAACATGTCTAAATAAATAACCATCATGCACTCGCACAAACGAGGTTTCCAGCTATGATAAGTGCGTCATAAGCTAACTATTGCTACTACAACATCAACAACAAAAAAACAGGGTGTGAATTTTTTGTGTCAGTGCTCTTTTAACTGTTGTAGATACCGATGTGTTTGAATTATCAGCAGTTATCCTCCATAGATATACACAGGGCTGTGCCATTCCCAAGGCATCAGTTCGAATTAACTGTATGTTTGAATTAACAGAGTTCAAATTAAGGAGCTTTAACTAAATAGCGAAGTTTCATTGCTACCACGTAAGAAAACCGAGGCAATAATGTAAGACTTCTACTAGTGCCAATGGACCAACAGTTGTGTCACATTTAAGCCACTTTTATGAGCAAAATTTGGAAATCGCACACTATTAGACCGAGTGGGCGCTGCGCACGGAAGTCTTCTCTACCAAAGGCCAGGAGAAATTATGCACCTAATAAACTCTTTTCCGCATAGAAGGAGAGCATACACCTCGACACATCATGCTGCATGTAAAATATTCTCTAATATGTACCCATCGTACTTCACAGTTACTGCATGCTACTTTTCAGTGCATAATCACAATTCTTTCCTGGGAAACGGCAATGTTGCACTGTAATCAATGAAAAATATGCATGATGTGTGCATGACCTTGGTACTTCGTTTCAAGACTGCCTGCCATGACTAGGGGACAGGGGCAGTTTTGTTTACCTTGGGCTTCACTTCGGCGGCTTCATTATACAGCATATATTGTACTTTCACGTTCTATAAACAGATACAACAAAATAACTATAAAGAGTGTTACCTGTATGTTTTAGATGTTTCTAGAAATAAACGGCAATGAGCGAGTGTCGTATCAAGTAAGGGAGAGGGTCCTTGTCACTTGTAGTTACGACGCTGTGAGTGCTCGCCTTGTAAACATGTCAAGGAGTTGATTTTCTGCATGAAAATTTTTCTCGGGTGCATTAGCAAGGGTACCTTAAATGTGCTACAGCCTAATGACATACATTTTCATTAGTATTTTTTTTAAAACAGTAATAAAAGCCACTGTCCCTTCTTGTTCTGCAAGTTTTTAACAATGCACGTGGGGCTAAGGATGAGAGAGGGTAAAGTGAAGCAAACGAATCAAGAACTTTGCAACCATAAAATAAAATCAACATGCCCAGGACAGGGTGGGTTGGAGATCATTGAGAGAGGCCTCCATACTGAAGTACACATTCGGTGTTGAAAAACTTCAATGCTCGCACGCCCTTTATACAGCACACATGAGGTATTCATATTTCATAGGAAGCAGTCAAAAACAAATGAACTCACACAAGTGCGCCTCTGTTCCAGAGTTACCTCGCGCATGAAATGCAGTCGAGAATCACAGAAAGACGGGAAAGTTTAGGTACTCACAGAACAAGGACTGAAGTAGATAAGAGGTGCTAGTGTTGTCGTTCTCGTTAACTCGCATCTGCGTTTTGCCTGCTGCCTTCTTGTACTGATATAGCATGCGATCTTCAGTACTTTTACTTTGCTTTGAAGGAAAGCTATACACACAAAGGAAAGATTGTGTGAGATACACACTGTTAAGAGAATTGTCTAATCTTGCCTCTGGTTCGGTGCACTTGGGAAAGCTCGGAGCTGCCCATTCGTCTTGCCCAGTTCAAAGTAGAAAGCACAGGCTTCCATTGTCTATGAGTCTTGTCAGAGGTATCGAGCAACATGCACATATGACAGTGTTGGGAACTCGCTGCCATATACCTTATGAAAATTTTTGTATAACAAGTTTTGTGCAAGAACTGAACCTTCATTTTAATGGAGCTGGTAGAGTAAATAAGACAAAGATTAAACTATATTGTGTGCATGTGTGTCAGTTAAAAAGAGACTGCTCTCCGCCCCCCCCCCCCCTCCTCTGTCTTCTGAAGCACTCTGCATTTCTCCCTCAATTTTAAGGAGGGGGAAGGGACCAAAGCTTTTGTACCTAAAAGCATTCAGCATTTACACAATTACATACTATACACAATTTGCCATTGAATTTATTCTGAAGAATGATTTTATTTCGTATGTCTTCCCAGTGGTAATGCTACTATGGCATCAACATGTTGCATATCACACAGTGAAAAATATGGTAAATGCACCGAGTCTAGATGCTTATAGTAATAATATTTTTTGGGAACGATCCAGAACCATCATATGATGAGAAACGCCGCAGTGGAAGGCTCTGAAAAAGTTCGACCACCTGGGCTTCTTTAACGTGCAACTAAATTCAAGTACATGGGCGTCAAGCGTTCTCGCCTCCATCGAAAATGCGGCCACTACAGGCGGCCACCACAACGAGCATTCCATCCCGCGACCTGCGTTTAGCGGTAGAGAACCGCCCTGGCGGGTTGAGTGTAGATGCTGAGACACCACAGAAGACAATCAGCATGGACCACCACTTCTTACGCAAAGTGCAAACGCGGTTTCTGAAGGCTTACTGAATTGGCCTTACCTTGATGAATTTCTTCGGGAGAGGTCTATCGTCCAGTCTGAATCTTTCTGTGACTGCCTTGCGGTGTAGATGGCACACAACTATTGAGAGGTACTCTGGATGGAATGTGATGGGGTTGTCCACGAGGCGCAGCTGTTTGGCAGAATGGGCGGAACCGAAAAACACGGCTAAATTAGGCTGTCTCGTAAAAGGGCTTTGACAGTTAGTCGGCAATGAATCATGCAGAATACAGAACAAACTATATATGAATTGCAAGAAAGCGAACAGAAAGGGAGAAGCAGCTGGCATTCATATTGTTTTTTTTATTGAGTCAATAATAACCAGCTATCAATCACATTAAGTTTTCATAATGAGTACGACAAGGAAGAAATTACGAAGACAAGAAACACTCAGAAATTTGGTACCTTGAGGAAGGAACCAGGGCTAAAGTGGTTAAAAATGGCAAGAACTCAGGAACAACACTGACGTAAGAGAAAACGCTAGACACATTCACAGATTTGCAATGGCTGAAAGAAACATGAAGATTAAAGAATAAGTAAGAGACCTTAAAACTTCCCAATTATTTGAAAATGATCAGCAATGCGTGATCTCCAGCTTAAAGAGTTTGAAATTTAGCGATGACTACAGCAAGCAAGAGGTTTCAAAGTGGTCATTAAAATAAATACAAATTAAAAATGTTCTTTATTTTAATACAATCTTACTAGTCTGCTTGGCATACCCTTCAATAATTTACCACTACTACGAAGCCATTAAAGTTATCAAAATCCAAGAGGCACGCATGTCTCATTAGACTGAGTGTTTCATACTTATTGAAATACATATTTGGCTTTTGCTTTAGTTCGCTTCATGCTCTGTTGTAGTCTCTCTCGGACAGGCACACCTTAGATCTACCTGAAAGTTTCTATAACAACAAGAAAGCACTCTTTGAAAAAGGTAATGTGGAAACTGTGGTAACAACAAACACACGCATAAAAAAGACAAAAACACTTCCAAGTCGAACAAATGCTGGCTACATTCGCCAAGCTAACGCAGCGACATTACTACCACCCTTACCACCAAGATTAAAAAATTGGGAGGCCCTTAAACTTCGCCTTTAGGAGTCAAACGTGATAGCGTTGTTCTGTCCCAAGTGCGTACTTCATTTAACCACTAAAAGCATACTTTTTATTGTATGATGTCACTAAATAAGTTTATACTGTGGATTACTACAATGTAATCAATAAAGTTTAAAGTGGCTTGTGTCAGTGAAGCATTCGCACATGACTGCATTCAGTGCAATGAGTAGCATGCCTTGAACCATGAGCCATTAAGCACGTGAAACGTTCTCGAACTTGCTATGCACCCACTACGTGGTCCTAAAGGAATACGGCCAGTAGTAGGTGTGTCCTTATAACGAGTGGCTGGCTTTGAACTATAAAGCCATTAAGATAATCCCATGTTATGACGACCAATGGCAATGTATGCTTGTACCACATGATAATAATGCGATATTAGATGTTGTATTGCGAAGCCTGCATGCAGGACGTGTGCATTTGTAAAGCATAAAAGTTTACTTTCACTGAATTTTCAAGCAAAAGAAGTTATTTGCAATGTATTTCCAAGTAGACAACGGAAGAGGGAAGGTGGTTCCAATCGGCGGCTGTTTTCGGTAAGAAGACTGCTGAAAAGAATTTGGTGCGGCAAAACGGAATGGCAACCTTATGCTGATGATCAATGCGCGATGAGTGGTATGACGGTTGTGAAATGAGGTCTCGCTTCATTGATGGATTGTGAAAAAATATCTTATGAAAAAAATGCAGTCGCGCCCGAACATTCTTAAATGGATTGAATGCTTTCTGACTAATCGCACTCAGTTTGTAACAACTAATGGCTATAACTCACCTCTTTCTAAAGTAACATCCGGTGTACCCCAAGGTTCCGTATTAGGCCCTTTACTTTTTCTTATATATATTAATGATCTCCCAGACAGCATTAACTCCGCTATAAGGTTATTTGCAGATGATTGTGTAATTTACCGCGAAATAAACAATGAATATGATAACCAATTTCTACAGTCAGACCTTGACACTGTCTCAACCTGGTGCAATAAATGGCTTATGACTCTCAACTCTAACAAATCTAAATGCATGTCAATAACGCGGCGATCTATTTCTCCCCCCTGTACCTACAGAATTAACGCCGTTCCCCTCCAGCATGTCTCTTCATATAAGTACCTCGGCGTTTACATTACCAACAATCTATCTTGGCACACGCATGTTACCTACATCTGTAATAACGCTAACCGAACGCTAGGATACTTACGCCGCAACTTTTCTCGCGCTCCGCTGTCCCTCAAAATTCTATTATACCGATCACTAATTCGCCCAAAGCTTGAGTACGCGTCCGCTATATGGGATCCCGTGCAGCAAAATTTAATTAACGCGTTAGAATCTGTTCAGAACCGCTCAGTTCGGTTCATTTGTTCTAATTATTCCCGTACTGCTAGCATATCAGAAATGAAATCTAATCTTGACCTACCCAATTTAACTGTCCGGAGGAAACTGGCGCGACTGCATTTTTTTCATAAGATATTTTTTCACAATCCATCAATGAAGCGAGACCTCATTTCACAACCGTCATACCACTCATCGCGCATTGATCATCAGCATAAGGTTGCCATTCCGTTTTGCCGCACCAAATTCTTTTCAGCAGCCTTCTTACCGAAAACAGCCGCCGATTGGAACCACCTTCCCTCTTCCGTTGTATCAATAACAGACCCTTTGTTATTCAAGACTGCAATTTTTCAGCAATGCTTGTAACTATACGCAGTTTCCATTATCTATCTTTGTCTTGTATGTGCTTGAATTCTTATACAATTTTAGTTGACTTATGTTGCCTTCCTGATTTGCGCATCTGATACTTGTTTCTTTATTTTGTCTTTTTTTCTTGTGTGTTATATATGTTGTACCCACCCCCTCTGTAGTGCCCTACGGGCCCCGAGGGTATTCTAATAAATAAAATAAATAAATAAATAGACACGCGACTGTGTAGTAGAATACCTGCTGGCCACGCAAACGACCTGAATTCGATTCTCAATTGGACACGTAAATTTTTATGTCTATTTGATTTGCATTTTTCTCATTCTTTTAGTCCATGGCCAAGATTATTTTTTGCTCACAACCAGCACCCTCACTCTGATACCGACGCCTAAATCGCGTTAAAATGCAATACAAGGACATCAAGGGCAGCACAGTAGATGAGTGACTTTCGCCCCCACCCCTCTCTTGCCCTTTTTTTTGGTCAACCTATTCTCCACTGCAGAATCCTGCAGCAGCGGTTCCTACTGATTGAACTTCTGACAGTCTTTAGTTATTTACACGAGTTTATGATTTCTTAGGACATTTACGGTATGGTGCTTTAATGTTGCATTCTGAATTGTGACAAACTGTCGGAACGTTTCAATGGCTTGCTCGAGATTTGATGTTATTGCAAGGCAGTGCGATTGGAGATCATCAGGACGGGTTTTCGTCCTCGAGGGTACATAGGATAGACTGATGGTAATTATAAAAACACAAGTGGGAACACACATCTATTGTCCTCTAAGAAGCGAAATCTGCTTACAATGGCCAAAGAATAGAGCTGCTTGAAGCCAGCAAGCGAGGAGCTCTCTGCGAGGCAATTGTAGGACAGGTCGAGCTCCCTGAGCTGCCTCAACCGTTCCAGGCCTGCGATTAGTTTTGAGGCAAAACTCACAACAGGTACAAAGTGACGGACACTTTCATTCTTCGAGCAAGCTTATTTCTCTGCTCAATAGTAAAAACAAATAAGTGGCACTTCAATACGTTTCCTGTGTCATTCTGAGAGCGTAAAGTTTGGCGTATTCAAACAATTTTCAGATAAGTTTCAAAAAGAGACTGAAGAGAAATACATTATATCACTCTAAACTAATAAATTACTTTTTGCTTAATCTACCGCAGTTATTTTTGAAATCATAGGTTTATTATTTAAAAAAAATATAGGTCAGTATTTCTTTAAAAGATATTTCATGTCGAAGCTTCAACATTACAGCAGTATTACTGCTGGTCAACATTAAGGCATATATTCCCTGTGTTGCCTCAGTAAATGTTACAAAAACTTTCTACATTAGGCATGTGACTCATTCACGAACACAAATTTATTCAATAAATAATTACAAAGGCATTAGATGATAGAATGAAATCTATGATGTCACATCAATACTTGATTTGCTTTTTGTCATGAAAACATGAAAAGTACAACAATTAATTATAATATTACAAAATTATTTGATGAGCAGACAAGCGGGAGTTTGAACATAGGGACGCACGTACCTGAGGTGTCTTCAATGAAGTTGTTTCTTAAGTAAAGCACAGTCAACGTGTCGCAGGCACTTTTGTTGTATATGCTTATCTTCTGGATATAATTGAATGACAGGTTGAGCACCCTGACGTTGTGAAGAAACTGAAAGAAAAAAGAAAAAGGTGTCATGATTAACAAACAATATGTGCTAAAGCAGTCCCACAACAGCAGAGTTTGTAAGCGTCAGCAGTAGATTCCTGACCTCAACACCCTTCGCATCAGAGATGGCGTTGTTGCTGCAGTCAAGATACTCGAGCCTAGGAAGCAAGGTCTGCAAAAGAAAAGTAAACATTTGTCAATTGTGCTAGTTCGATGCACACGAATGGATGCAGCAATTCATGGACAAACGCTCAAAAACACTAATAAGCGAGTCAAGTATGCACATGTTACCCCAACCTTATAGTATATTACAAAAAAATAAGCAATCATTAACACCCTGTCTACACTGTTTTTGAAGATTTGCGTTACACTGTACACTACTGCAGCTATGTTAGCCTTACAGCGATACAAGTTGGAGCGATATTCCAACAGTATGAACAGCAAACAAATTGAAACACTAGACAAAACAGTAATGAGGAAATCAAAATATTAATGAACTAAGCTATTTGGTGGCTGTACCTTCTTTATGTGCTGTGCAATAAAAGGATAATAAGAAATAGATTACAACGTATGTTCTGCATCGTTTGCTATTCTCATCTTTTTAAGTACTATACAGCATAAAAATTAAGTATGAAAGATTCCACATCCTTTTATATAGAGAGCACTTGCACCTGAGAGAGTTTCGCTCGGAGGATTTCAAGCTGGACGGTTGTGCCCTCGCGATCTCCGACTTCAGCGTAGCTCCCGCCGACTGGTTCGCCCTCCGCGGTCTCCTGATGCCGTGCAGCTCTCGCATTGTGGCACCCCGCCCTTGGACTGCTTCGACCGGATCTCCACTTTCCTATCTCCTTCTTTTTTCCTCTCGCTGGCTGGCGGCTTCTTATCCATCTATTTTCCTTCTATTCTTTTTATTCCTTCTCTCTATATCTTTTATTCCCCATATCCCATTCCTCTGCTGACCTGTTGAGGTGTCCTCGTAAGGAGAGACAGTTACGGGTCGGCACCTTTCTTTTTTTTTCTTCTGATATAACCACAATCTCACCTGAGAGTGATGACAATCGTGGGAGTCATCACCTTTCAATCAAGCTTAGTAGTTTGTCCCCGTCTCCTCATGTAACAATGTCAGATTTGTAAACTTTCAATGCTATCTATATCACGCATACAATATGATTAGACAAGTCTTTCTCGTTATCAAATTAGTTACAATATCAACAGCACTTGCAATAACAGTATGTTTTGTGTGAGAGCATTGACATAATAACAGTTCTGTCATGTGCATTTGGTAATATCAGTGACCACGGCAGGACAGTAGAGACTGCCCCCATTGTTATCCTCCTTTGATAGGAAGTGACAGACAAGTGGGCAATTGATTGCCTTGAGCTAGATTGTGTAGCTGGCATTCGTCACAACAAAACAAAACAATAAAATGTTTGTAATAAGTGACATTGTCGTGTGTTAGGTTCGTCACATAGCAAGGCGTGTGACGCGAGGAAGATGGAGACAGTGAGGAAAACAAACGGGAGTTATATTGGACGAAGAACAAAAACTATTGCACATACAGTACTATAAGTTATACACACGCGTAGTTCACACACAAAAGAAAAGAGTAACCAGTCTCACAGTCTGTGCCGTAGCCCGGTGCCTTGAAGTGGGACCCGTTGCGTGCTCGGATGCAGTCGTCGCTTGGGTGCCAGGTCAGCATACCACTGTCGAGGGCATCACCAGGTCTAGGCGTAGCCGCACACTGTCAGCGACGTCGGCTCGGTAGACGTGGTCAGCAGCTCCGGTCTTTCGAGGGCGCTCGCCGTACCGGAGATGTCCACAGGACCACTCACCGAGAACTCGTGCTGGCCACGCCGACACGCCGTGCCCCGAGGACGTCAATGGCTCGAGGACAGGAACCCGGCCTTTCGAACCTCGCGCGTAGTTGCGGGTTCGCCCTAGGCTCCCTTGCGTCGTCTTGCCGGCGTCCGAACGGCTTCGTTCTCCACGAGCGTCTCCTCTTCTTTTTTCAATGGGCGCGCTGCAATGCCCCTTCATTCTTCTCATCTTCTAAATGATGTGGTGCTGTCGTCTGCTAGGCTCGCATTTTTAAGGTACTACATCACATCACCCCCCACTTAAGAAAGTTCTTCCGGTAGAAGAACTTGAGGGCACTGGGGCACGTTGGTTCGCAGTCGGAAACACACACGTAAGCACCACTGCACACTATAGCAGTTCCGAGCCCCGCACACTCGGCACATTCGGTCACAAAAGTACACACCAGGAAAAAAAATAGAAACAAGTCACCGAACTAAAGCGTCATAATACTTGTATAGCGCTGTAAGGTTTACATCTTAAGCAATTATTACCACTGAGCATCGATTCTTTATGCAGACGTTGCTCACAGAGTTGGCAAACGGCCCATGTAATCTACGCACTTCCATAAAGATGAGGCTCCACCGTAACACGCAGCTGTTCAAATGCTTGGCTGACGTGATGTACACAAGCGGTTTGTGGTCACTCTTTAGAATGAATGTGCGTCCGAATAAGACGATATGAACTTTCCGGACCGACCACGTAAAAGGCAGGGCCGCTCGCTCCACTGTAGAGTAAGCAGCTTCGCATGGTTGCAGTATACGGCTTGCGTATGAGACTGGGTGAAGTATTCCTTTCGTTGGAATGGAACGCATGGTAGCTCGTCGCTTTCGGTGTCATTCGCCCGGCAAACAGCTGATGCTTCATGCGGTGGTGCAGGCAGCGGCGCCTCATACTTTTTCAATAGGTTGATATGGAATATTGTGCTGCTGGTACCGAGATCTATTAAATAATCGACATCATTTCTCTTCTCAAGGACATAAAATGGTCCCTTCCACGTCACAACCAATTTGTTGGTATCCGATGGAAGCAGAAGCAGAACCTTGTCTCCAGGGGATAATTGACGTTGTCTGGTCTTTCGGTCACAATGCATCTTCTGTATCATATTTACTTTCTGAAGCTCCTCTTTGGCTAATCGGCAGGTGTCTTCAAGATGATTCCGCAATTCGACTACGTACCGATAGGATGTTTTCACATCATCATCAAGATGATCAGCGGCCCATATTTCTTTCAATATCGCCAGGGGACCTCTGACGTAACGGCCGTAGAGCAAGTCGAACGGGGAGAAGCCTAAGCTCGACTGGGGAACTTCGCGACAAGCGAAGAGTAAGGGCGCCAGGTACCGGTCCCATTTCTTCGGACACTCCTGACACATCCTTCTTATCATTTGTTTCAGGGTGCCGTTGAACCTCTCTACAAGACTATTAGCCATGGGATGATATGGGGTTTTTGGCAATTGTTTGAAGGAGAGAAGTCGGCTTAGCTCCTTCATTAGGCGTGACGAGAATGACGTGCCTCTGTCACTGATTATCTCCCGTGGGACACCTACACGAGAAAACATCTCCAGAAGTGCCTCAGCGACTTTCTCCGTCTCGATGCTCGGCAGTGCTACAGCATCGGGATAACGCGTTGCCATGTCCACCATTGTCAGTACGTACTTGTTTCCGCCCTCTGACATCGGTGATAATGGACCCACAATATCAATGGCTACTCTCTTGAAAGGGGTGTCAATTATAGGAGTGTTGCCGAGAGGTACACGACCCACCAAATGCTTGGGAATAGTTCTTTGACATATATCACACGATTTAACAAATCGTGTGATGTCTGACTGAACCCCTGGCCAGTAGAACTCTTCGAGTACCCGGTCGGTAGTTCGTTTAATTCCCTGATGGCCCGAAAGGATGCCTTCGTGGGCCATTTTCATAACAAATTGTCGGAGGCACCTTGGTACCACAAGCTGATTCACCTGCCTCTTAGAGTGAAGGGTGTACTTGCGATAGAGGATACCATTCTTCGTGAAGAACAATATTTTAGCAAACCTGGTCTTGACCTCTTTGTTGACGGCTTCGAAGCATTTCCGCAGGCTGCTGTCTTCCTCCTGTTTGGTTTTAAAGTCCTGTGGGCTGATGTCTAAGGGGTTTATAACTGGAGCCGGAAGTAGATGTGGATTTCCTGCCTTTCGGTTTACTGCAGCAACTTTTGTCTTGCAACGTGTTTTCCTTGCAGCCGATGTTGAAGTCTTTGCATACAAGGGTCCGTGTGCAGAACCGAATTTTTTTGCGCCAGAGTACTCTTCTGCAGTGTTCTGGGTGTAAAGACGGCTCTTCCAATCGTTATCAGGATTGTGAGCATCTCGAACGCCTTCCACATTTCCCAAGACAACATCATATAAAGGAGTATCCATACAAAGGGCTCGAGTTTTGCCAGTGAAGAACGGTGAAAAAATTTCCACGTGTGCTTCAGGCAGCTTCATCAACCGTCCGTCCAGGAGGTAAATCGAGGAAATCTTTCCAGTCAGCTTGCTATCCGCCACAAGAGACCTTTTGACAATGATTGAATCGCATCCGGTATCTCGCAGTACTGTTGCGGGATATCCTTCGAGTACACCTTCGCCCGTGGGCATCGATTTTTCCTTCAGCTTGGCTGGGCGCGTTTCTGCGCACTCCGGACTATAAGGAACACAAAGGGAAGCCTGCGACTCTGAATTAATTATCTTGGCTCCATCTCTTTGTTGAAAAGAGCATGAGGCCTCCTCAACGCTGTTGGCCCTTTTGGAGCAGTCAGCTGTTTTATGCCCGGTGCGGCGGCCTTTTCCACAAAAGGGTGGCTTTGTACCTGGGCCCTTTGTGTTGGTCCAGCAATCAGCTGCTCTGTGACCCTTTTTGTTGCAAAGGAAACACTGCGGTCTCTCTTTGTCATCTTGCAGCTCAGACGTTCGAGTTTGACCTGGAGGCTTGCTCAGGATATCGCCTTTACATTTGCCAAGGTTAATCAACCCCTGGGCCTCCAAGTAGTGGTCTGTAGCCTCCGCAAGTTTTTCAAGGCTTTCACAGTTTCTTTCCTTAAGAAACACAGCGAGTTTCTCATGGCATTGCGCGAGAAACTGCTCCGAGACAATTTTGTCTCGCAGAGCATCGTAGGTCCGGTCTGTCTTGGCCATTTCTTGCCAATGGTCAAAATAACCTAATAGACGCCCGGCAAACTGCGTGCCCGTTTCGGAATTATCTGGTTTGGCTGATCGAAACTTTGTCCGATAGCCTTCTTCTGTGTACCTGAAGCGTTGTAGTAGCGTTTTCTTCAACGTTACATAGTCTGTGGCATGTTCTGGTGCCATCCTACCAACTACACTCAAGGCTTCTCCGGTCAAGCAAAGGCTAAGTGATAGGGCCCATTTGTCTTGCGGCCAATCTTGACTAGTAGCGACGCGCTCAAATCGCTGTATATATGCGTCCAGCTCATCGCGTTCCTCGTTAAAGGCTGGGATGAGTTTATGTGGACTTCGGTAGCTCTGCGTGGTGCCTACGGGCGCACCCTCGGTAAGCTGCCCAGCAGTTGTGCTACCTGCTGTCACACCTAACTGATGCAACTTTAACTTGAGCTCTAGAACTTTCTTCTCTGCTTGTAATCTAGCGACTGCCTCTGCCTCAACTTCTTTCGCGGCATTTCGTTCAGCCAGACGAGCGTCACGTGCCTCTTTTTCGCGTGCGCGTTCTTGGTCCATCCATTCTTTTAGTGCTGATCCACTTAACCCCAATTCCTTTCCAATCGCCGTCAGCTTATCTGCCTCCATCATCGACCGTCACAAACGCATATGCGATGTGATACTCTCCTTAGATGTAACAAGAGTAGTCCTGTCTCGCGGACGCCAGATATGTCGTGTGTTAGGTTCGTCACATAGCAAGGCGTGTGACGCAAGGAAGATGGAGACAGTGAGGAAAACAAACGGGAGTTATATTGGACGAAGAACAAAAACTATTGCACATACAGTACTATAAGTTATACACACGCGTAGTTCACACACAAAAGAAAAGAGTAACCAGTCTCACAGTCTGTGCCGTAGCCCGGTGCCTTGAAGTGGGACCCGTTGCGTGCTCGGATGCAGTCGTCGCTTGGGTGCCAGGTCAGCATACCACTGTCGAGGGCATCACCAGGTCTAGGCGTAGCCGCACACTGTCAGCGACGTCGGCTCGGTAGACGTGGTCAGCAGCTCCGGTCTTTCGAGGGCGCTCGCCGTACCGGAGATGTCCACAGGACCACTCACCGAGAACTCGTGCTGGCCACGCCGACACGCCGTGCCCCGAGGACGTCAATGGCTCGAGGACAGGAACCCGGCTTTTCGAACCTCGCGCGTAGTTGCGGGTTCGCCCTAGGCTCCCTTGCGTCGTCTTGCCGGCGTCCGAACGGCTTCGTTCTCCACGAGCGTCTCCTCTTCTTTTTTCAATGGGCGCGCTGCAATGCCCCTTCATTCTTCTCATCTTCTAAATGATGTGGTGCTGTCGTCTGCTAGGCTCGCATTTTTAAGGTACTACATCACAGACATCAATATAGTATACATTCACTTTTGAACAGCCTGCCATTTATGCATAGACAAGCCTACAACAGAATACTATTTGATGATTGACTGACTGATTGATCAATTATGTGGCAAGGTTGCAATCTGCCACAACAAATGGGGAGGCAAAGAGCATTGCTCTTTTTATCTCACTAATGTGTATCATTATAATAATGGTGCAGTTAACTCAAAAGCATCGTTACTAACCAAACTGTCATCCAGAGCCGTCATGCCATTGTAGCTGAAATTGGCCACCTTAATTTTCATCCACGGTTGAGGCACTTTGTTGCGACTTCGAAGAATTTCCTGCAAAGCAAAACCCAGCAAATAGTAATTAGTGAAAAGAACGAAATAATTTTGTAAGCAGCTTTCAGTGTAGTTTCCTGCAATTACACTTCAAGCTGCATGACCGTTTCAAGTATTAAAATTAACTAAATGAGAATATGAGGCATGCCATAGCTACGGGACTGAGTGCCAAAAGCACTCGAAAGCACAGTCATTATTAAATTTCGCTCTCACTCCAATGTGCCAATATGTGGCCACCAACCTGCGCAGAACAAAGCATGAGATTTTTTTTTATTACAGGAACAACTAATCCCACGTCATGAATGGGTAAGTCAAGACTTATGCTCTCACTTGCCCCCACATGTCACTGTCTATCGAACTTTGGTGATGGGTTTCAAGTTCTCGTGTACTCTTTGCAGCTGACATTGAATTTTTATGCTTTTAAGACAAGTGGTAGTCCTCAATAACAATGTCAAACCTCTAAGGTGGGCTATTAAATGTTTCATTAAATTCTGCAGTATTTATACAGCAGACATGTTGGGCTACATTTGCACACATTTTTGTGCTCTGGCGTACTATTAAAATTAAAGTGCTGCAGGTGGGAATCAAAACTATGCTTTCATGATCAGCGGAGTAGTGTACTGTGTAGTCCATGAGCCTGCTCTATGAATGTAAGGAACGCAATGGCACCTTCAGCGGGGGTTTCCCGCTAAATCACTGAGGGGAACTCTGCTGTACTTAACATAAAATTATAAGTGCCCCCCTAGAGTGAATGACAATTCGACAAAATTTCGAGAGTGGGTCCTTGCTCGGTTACAGATTGAATTCAAGATGGAGGGGGAAGAGCCACAAAGAATAAAGAAGGCATACCCGTAGTCCTAATTACACACTTTCTTGAACACGCACACATGCATCGTTTTGATTTGCCTTCGTTGGGCAAATATAAACGATAGTGGGTGACGATAGTGGGTGCTTGCTCTGGTAGGGGCGCTTACTCAGGATTTTACGGTATGTCTATGGGAGCTACAACTGAAGGAAAGGATTTTATGATGCGCTCACAATTGATGTAATGACGAGCTAATCGTGTGCATATGCACTAATGCCCTCCCATGCAAGCTTTCGTACGTGTCAAGTCAAGGAGACGACCAGGGGAGTGTCCAGGCGTAGGCGGCTAGATAGATCGATAGATAGAAATACTCAAGGTGCTTCAGGTTCGTCATAAAAAGCTTCGCACTTAAAAATTTTACAATGATTGTACACATACATAGAGACTCATTGAATCACTGTGCATTGAAAACTTTAAAAGCTTGAAATTTAGAAGGTTAAACTGCAATTAATTATCTGATGAGGTATTTATAATGACCCCTACCTAGACATAATACTCTCAAAGAGAATTCTCTCATGTACACTTAAAATAAATCAGCAAAATAAATTAGTAGCATTGCAAGAAGTTTTGTAGCCACCAGTACAAATGAAAGGATTTTTTGTAGCGTGAGGCGAAATATGGAAGCAGGAAGGAATAGCACTCTGTCCTATTCCTTCCCATTTCCATATTCCGCCTTGCGCTACAAAAAATCCTTTCATACACATTACCAACAAGCCCACATTGCAACTCTCGTCGACCAGTACAAAGATTACACTAATTTATGTAGCATATAACCATCACTAATGTACAGCTGCTCAACGATTGCAGCGAGGTAGCTCCTTCTAGAAACTAAAGCAGAAAAGCTTCACCCTTCAAAAGACTGCAAGTTACTATTTGAAGTGCTTTAATGATGTGAGTAAGAAGAAACAATCACCTTCAAAGATGCGATGTTCCTCTGGCAGATTAATGTTTCTAATTGAAGCACTAAAGTTTCAAGGCCAGTGAGAAGATGTGGCGGCACTCTCTTGAGCTCAAGAATCTTCAGACCGTGAAACTTGGACAAGTCAAGGCTGCCCTGTATAGTCTGTGAACTCTGAACAATCTAGAAGAGAAAATGAACATGCATTAGGTTGCTTCACTTATTGACCCATAAAGTTCAATGAGGGGGTTACAAATGGGTTATCGTACTAGAGGCTTCCAATATAATTTTGAACATCAACTGAGATCTTTCTTACATATGGCTTGCACTGACATCACTGAAACAGCCATGTTGGTGAACCGCATGGCTCACGCAAAGTTTTGCAACGTCACACATTCATGTCGTCATTATATCAGCTGCAAGATCTTTCGTTATCGATGGGTAGAGGCCAATAAAACTCTGGCCGCGTCGTTATCATATTGAAGCAGGTCAAGTGCGATGTGATTATGCTGCCTCTATGTCATCAAAGCCACCTTGTTGGCGAACCAGTACACTCTGAAGCTGCGTCGATGACGTCCCTTGCAAGCTATCTATACATCTGTTAACTCACCCAAGCATGTTTCCACAGTAAAATTCAATTCAAAGTGTGCAATGTAGTGCTTTGCAGCCATTAATAAAGAGCTGACGCAAATCTATATTTCCCAAAACAAGCACTCCGTTTCTTTTGCTTTCTGGCTGTCCTCCGCGGTGGGTCAGTGGCTAGTGTGCTCGGCTGCCGACCCGAAGGTCGCGGGTTCGATACCGGCAGGGGTGATTGCGTTTCGATGGAGGCGAAATAGTAGAGGCCCGTACTGTGTGATGCCAGTGCACGTTAAAGAACCCTACTTGGTCCAAATCACCGCACTCCTCCACTACGGCGTCTCTCGTAATCATACCGTGGTTTTTGGGCTGTAAAACCTCATACGTTATTGTTATTATTGCTTTCTGGCTACAGTTACTCCAACGTTGTCCACATTGTAACGGATTACCAAATGTCTTGCCACAGCGTAACACGGTTAGCTTGTTCTTCTTGTAATCGATCCCACGTTGTAGCTCTGAAGCACACGCTTTCGCACTCAAGACTTTTGTGCAAGGGCAACCCAAGATAATAGGAGAGAGAATATTTTGGTAGACAGCGCCAGCGGGACAAGCTATTCGCTGCCCACAGAAAAGCTGAAATTCGCTTGGGTGTCGATACGTCGCGTAACAATAGGAGGCCGTTCGTATACCTTCAGAGAGCAAGTCTTCTGCATGAAGTCGTGGAGAAAGAAGACGTCATGCACGAAGTCCGAGTTGGCACTGCATCCGAAAGGAACGTCGAAAGATTCGTTCTCCTGGGCGCCCAAGAACTGGCGGAATATGTAGTTGAGCTCATTAAGACACGACGTCGTCAGCGTGAGCCTTCTGGTCCCGTTCAGCACCACATCACCTAAGGACGAGATATGACAATCGATGAGGAGTGAACGCGAGATGTGCACAGGGGGGGGGGGGGGGGCAGTGTCGAAGCACTCACCGTGCTCTCGCAGAAACGCCGCGAGGGTTTTTATTCTCTCACACCTGTTCGAGTCCGGCGTCATCGTCACCTATTAACTGATTTAGCCAACAATGGGAGAGGCTGTGTTTCGAGCCTACGCACGAGGCGCAAGTGGGTGAGGCACCAGTGTAATGCGCGTTAGCCGGACGGAGGATTCAGTCGGCGGCGTACGCCTCTCCGATACCGCGTTTTGGTCAGGCAAACCATGTTTCTACGCCATCGGACGTCACTGAAGACGCGGAGCGTGGAATCCGCGACTATCAAATCATTTGTCACGATTGCAATGCTAATAAGACAACGACAACGCGAATGGAAATGTAAGCGCAATCAGCTGGTCGCACAAACATGGGCTTTAATCAAGCCAACTGCAAAACTTTGCGCAATCAACGCAATAAAAATTGACACACATTTGAGCCGTTTTACAAATGTAAACGAATGTAGCGCTACCTTTATTGTAAAAACTAACCTAATAATAACTAATATTATAAACGTTTTACGACAATAAAAGTTTATTTTTTAGAATAAAACAGTCGCTGTTAAAGTGGTATTACTACGCTAACTAAAAACAATTAAGAGCTATTGACATTATAAAAAAACTTTATTACTGACATAATTTTTTTCAAAAAATTACTTTTGTGAGTAACCATTGAGTTTTATACAATCATGTGAAAAACTTTATGGCTACTTGAGTGTAGTTTTTTTTTTTGCAATTAACGTGTCTAGCAGATTAAACTCCCTGCATAATTTCGAGTGAACAATATTGCTTTAAAAGTATATTGTATTTATTTTGATACGTCAAGGAACATAAATTTTACATTGTGTTTAAAGATGAAGTCGTCCAGTGGCAGCCAAATTCTACAACACATTCAAGCAACGCTGAAAGTTACGTCTGAGCATGCGTGAATCTCGAGCCGCTGATTGGGCGAGTCGTTGAGCGGCTGAGATCGAAAAATGCAGCGAATTCGCGCGCGTGCTGCTCACGCGAATGAACGGCTGTAGAAACGCGTTTGTTCCCGCGTAGTTCCAAACCGTCATTTGCGTGTGTGCTGCAGTTAAAACCGTCAGCAAGTACTATAGCCGGACGAAGAGAACTTCGGTGTCGGTGGACTGCAGAAATGAAGCCTGCGTAAGCTACGCCACCCTCTTCTTTTTGTCAGTGCCCGCGCAAACGTTTGTCGACGCTGACGGTTTAGCCTCGACGCGTTTCAAATTCGGCCGCTCTTACAGAGATGACAAGTTGTTACCTGTGTAGTTCTTATGCTCCTAGTTTTATAACCGCGGATTTGAATAGTATACCTGTCGTTCCAGTCTGTTTTCGCCTTCGTCATATTCGGTTTTCGGCAAATTGGTAACGAACGTCACGTGCATGTTTACGTTTGCTTCGGTAACTTGAGCTGTCACAGGGCGCGGTATGGCGGTTGTTTCGAAGGTCTCTTGCTGCATTGATTTCTTAACTAAACCTGGTTTGTTGTTTCGTGTAGCCGAGGGAAGACGCCGAAAAAGAAGGGCCCCTCCAGGCCGGCGTCCACCGAAGCACAAGACCCGGTCGAAGTGTACTGTCGCATCCGACCGTTGCACAATCCCAACGATGTCCCCGTCGTGCGCCGCATTGACAACAAGATTGTCCAACTCGAACCGCAGGAGACTAACGGACAGTCAAGGAACATACTGAAGCAGGTGAGGCGAAGCACTGCGTTGTGGTAGAACGAGAACTCGCAATAGGCGTTCTGGGTTAACCTGGAAGATTGAGCTTACATTACATCAGTAAAGAATGGCTGCAGCAAGACTAACCAAAGCAAATGGGATAAGGCATGTTTAGACGTTTGTTACTACGGTCAGCAATGCCAATTCGAAACGGCCGTGAGCAGCTGACAAAGGTTACAGAGGTCTTATTGAGATCCGTCGTCTTTGATTCTACCACTGGCAGTTTCACCTCTGTTGCTGTATGCGAAACTTTCAGGTCTGTGGCATCGTGGATCAAGCACAACACTATTAAGTGAGCTAGCTTCTTTTCTTTTTTAAGTAAACTGCATGTAGAACCATTGGTAGAACATTCGTTTTTTGGGCAGCATTGGTACTAAATTGAATGAAATGTTGCATGTACAGCAACTCTAGGATGCACAAGGTTAATTTATTGCCAGTGTTCCTTACGAAACTCGGCAAAGGAAAGGTGATAGAACCACAATGTACTTGAATTGTCAATGCTGAATGCTAGATTGCGGTTTTGTCATCTGCATCCATTAGGACATGTCAAACAATATGACAGCTATGGGGGTTTTGCAGAAGTTATGCTCGCATATTACTAGCGTGAAGTAATAGTGGCGAGCCATACGTATCGGCGTTGGGTGCAGGCTTTGTTAACTGCAGTTTCAGACATTGTTTATTATCACCATACTTTAAAGGGGCCCTGCAACACTTTTTGAGCATGGCCAGAAAACTCTGTCGAAAACGCTCCAGACAACACGCGAGCCAAGTATTATAGCACAGCACGCGGTCTGGAATTCACAATAAATTATATAAATCGGCTAAAAATTGCTTTTTCTTTCGACAAATGACAGAAGACACTCAAAAATCACACGTAGCAAGCCCATTTATCAATCATTGGCTGATTTGAATCAATATGGCGCACTCTGTCGTTAGAGATCACTGCGAGAGGCCATAACTTGTCATTGCGCGTGCGCGCAATCACGCTGAAAAAGCCGCACATTCGAAGAAAAAAATATAAAAAAGTGCTCAAGGTCATGAGGTGTGCGTAACATAGTTTTTTGCCCCTGCCATCCCTCCCTGCTGTTTTACATAATTTAATTTATATATTTATTTAATTACATAGCTGCTGCCTGTCTAAACTTCGTTCATAATAAGCAGCTTGTTTTGTGCTTTAAAAACAGCTTATTAAAAAATTTGAAGTCATTGCAAAAAACTGGAAACTTGAAAAGGTGCACAGTACAGACGGAACCACATTTGTCTAGAGTAGTAAAGAGCGTGGCTGTAGACACTGGTTTGTTGGCAGCTGATACCCCGTGCTACGCACAAACTTTTATTCATGCTTTAATTATACCACAAGGACCGAGCATGTTGTATGACTGTGTTAGGTATCATTACGGCATTGGTCTATGCATACTGCAGAAAACTGCAGCTGGCGGGGCGGTCCAGACAAGTATGATTCAGTCTGTACGGAAATGAAGCACAAGTAAAATATCCTATGCTCAATGCCAATCAAATTATTTGATTTTTATCTGTGCTGTGCCTTGGGTCCCATTTGGGTTGTGATCATTTTCTGTACCCATCTGAAAGCACCTGCTTGGACCTTGTGAGATGTTCCTCTCTGCAATAGACCTCTCCCTGTTTGCAAACAGTGTGACGTCACTGCGGGCACCCCGCCCACCATACCCTCTTTCGAAGCAGGTGCTGGTTGGCAAGAAAGTTCCGCCGGCGCCTTCTTTCTGCATGGCAAAGCTGCGTGTCTGCATTCCTTCGACAGAAATTTCTAGATCGCCATGTTCTAAAGTCACAGCTTTTAAAAAAAGGGGTCGCCGAAGGTTCACTGCTCGTAGTGTAGAAGTTTGCTCGTCGTAGATGGATGGATGGAGAAACCGTAGAGTATGGAGAGACGTCACTAGCACGCAGTGGGCTTCACCCACGTAGATGACAGCCACAAAAAAATCTGATCTTTTTCAAAAGCGAACGTTTTCAATGCATTCGGTGACTGGCACTTTCAGAAATATTTGCATGGCATGGATGTAAACTTATTCAATTTCCATGGTGGCATGTGCAATGCAGTTTCAAACGAGGTACAGAATTGGCGGCGGCATGCTTTTGAGCTGCTGTGCGCGACGTCACGGATAATACTCTCACTCATTGAGCCAAAGTCTGATCGGAGAGAATGAAAAAAAAAAAAAAAGAAAGAAACTTCTTGCCGCGCGATAGGTTTAGGTTAACGTGTCTTCGTGAAAATTAAAGTGAAATTCTGCCACCACGATTCTCAATAACCCAGTGAAAATTCATCGGATGTAAAACCCGACTACTTAATAATATATAATATTATCTGGCACAATTATCTTGCTGCATTTGACACTTATAACGTGTTTTTGTACCTATATTGCTCCTTTAGCCTTGATACACAAACTTCTAATGCGCATTGTCACTTCACAAGGATCGAGCCGTAAAAGTACAAAGTGGATAAGAAATGAAAATCTCCGCTGGTTCGATTAACACGTATCAGGTATCCGAAGATACGATTTATAGCCGTGGTGAAGCGTATGTGCAGATTCGGCAACACTACAGCATACTTGTAGCTCATGCGTAGTCGTATATATCACCCGGAGATCATGCACTTCTATTTTTCTGCACACCGCGCATGTGCTGAAATGTACCCACTCGCGGGCGATCGCGTCAAATGCATTTTTACCTTGACCAAAATGTCAGATCGTGAAGTTTCATCAACAACCGGTTACTGCAACCGGCCCACAACGAATACCAGGGTTTTCGCAAACAGGACGCATCACGTTATTCACACTGCACACACGACGCACAATATTCCAAGTTTCACCGTCCGTATACAGGTGAACCAATATTGTCAATACCTTTCAACGCACACTAAATGCCGCAGTCAACACTGCGCATTTTCGAAGACGATGCCGCTGTTCCTCGCCCAGGCCGCCACGTGTGTTCACTACTCCGAGATAAACAGCCAGTCAGCGTGGCAAATATTTCACCAGGCACTTTACCACAGTACCTAGATGTTCTCTGACACATACCACAGCTAATGTTGCCACTGTGAGATAAAGACTAAGCTTTCAAAAAGAAACAAAAACTTATCCTAAGCACCGAGCGACTGCACCTTACTCAGCCACCGGCGGGAGTGTTTTGCCAACCACTGCCTTGCACGTGCACCGGTGACGTCACGCTGTGACGTACCCCAGTGGAGGTCTATTGGAAGTTGTTGAATGGAAGGAATAGGATGCATACAAGACGAACACAACGAGTAACTTGAACGAAGGTGTTAGTTCGTGTCATTTGTGTTTGTCTCGTATGTGCTTTGTTCCTTCCGTTGAACATGCACCAATTAGCCCAACAAAAAGTTGTAATGAAGGCTGCGTTCTAAAACATGAAAAGACAAACGTGGGTAGTTTCTAGAGATGTGAAAAGACAAATTTATTTATTAGTATTTTAAAATTTATTGAATACATTAGTCTCAACTATTCTTGCAATTGATGTAAGATGTTGACATTCTTTCATTCATTATATTAGCCTTAGAATCTAAATTGGAACATCTGGAACAAAGTTTCGGATTCTCTGCACATGCAGGATGCGAATGATGGTAATGTCTAGCTCTCCAAGGGATGTGTGGCCTGCAGCGCTATGAAAGCATGCATGTTTCATGCCTACGTTGGTTGAAATCAATCGTGTTTAGGTAAACTTTACACTTGATTTCCATTGCTGTTTGGAAATATGTATAAACAACTTTAAAAATTATTCATATTTGTAAAAAAGGGGCTATTTCATTTGAGAACCAAACTGAACTGGGTAATATTTAATTTCAAATTTTCTGGTATTCGCTCATATCTGAATGTTTTATAGCTTTCACTAAGTCGATAGGACGGCTAGGAGATGTATATTTTTAGCTTGTGTGTGTAGTTTGAAATATTTGCAATATTGCGCGAACATATCGGTGCTTTGATTTGGGCATGAAAATGAGCAACCTTAGATACTGTCTGCGTATATTTACACTTTAACAATGTGAAACATTGCCAATTTTTAAACTGAAATTTTATTGTGAAGATAACGCAAATGCAGATTTGTAAAGAATACTTGACTAATTTAATATTTCTCTCTTGAATTTCCTCAAAAAGCTGATTTTTTTTTTTTTTTTTCAAGTAGGGTTGCTTGGGTTTTTTCTCAACTTTCACAACAATCTTTTTCCATTTTCCATTTTGTTTCATTTGACGAATCTCGGTGTTGGTGCTTTGCTGGTTTGCACAGTAAACAAAAGGAAAAGCTGCTGTGGCACATGCACTCAATCATACAAAAAAAAAAAAAAACGGCTGTACGCATGTTTGAATGCTGCAACTCTGCAATTGCAGCGTCAATTTTGTGTTGCCACAATTGGTAACTGAAGTTACCAAAGCAAATGACAGTATCAAGTGTGCGAGCTGAAACATTCATCTTGTGATATTCAAGCAGAAGCTAGCTAAATGTAGTGCAATATCTATACTTTTAATAAAAGTACTCTGTTACGCTTCTTAGATAAATTGCTTCTAACATTTTTTGTTTCTTTCTTTATTTCCATTCAAATTGTCTAAGCCTCTGTGGCAGGGGTTTAAGGACTTGTGCCTGACATGTGGTCTCAATTTTGCAGGTCTTACAATCAAGGAGATCGCTAGTTTGTTAGCATCCTGCCCAACTGTCTTCATAGCAGCATTTGGGATGCAAATAATGCTCCCGAAATCTGCAGCGTGAACTGGTTATTTGGGATGTTGTGCACCCGTACATACATGCATTCTCCTCATTTCTTACAGTATCGGTACACATTCAAATATGTGTTTGACGCCATGGCCTCGCAGCAAGAGCTCTTTGAGCACGTTGGCCTGCCCTTGGTCAGTGATCTCCTTCATGGAAAACCAGGTAAGTCTTTCCTGTGCAGTAAGCTATTGAACTTACGAGATTGTGTTTTACAGTAAGCTCTTGATGGATTAGGCATTCTTACTGCAATGTTCACATTCTCATTTGCTTGCTTTTTTCTAATGTTACTGTCATGAGCTGCACTAAGGAAGCTTAGATGATAACCAATACAAACTCGTTGCTTCACTATGATTTTATCCAAGTGCCAGCATTTTGCAAATTCATTTACACAATATATTGTAGTGAATTAGAATGACTTTCTATCGCACATCACTACTTTCTTACACTTACCCTCATTGTCTTTATTGTTTTTGATTATCTGTTTTGAGCGCATAATAGTATTGTACACAAAGATTTCGGTACACGTACTGCACCCTGTGGTACTCTGATGCCACATTGTGGCAGCGCTGAGCAGCCTATTGCACTCTTCCACAGTGTGATGTAGTTTCGGGGCCAGAAAGGTGTAGGACTCTTTTTATGCCTTGGTAACTAGTGTTGGATTTGTTTAACCTTTTAGTATTGCGACCGGCATGTACAAGTACTGGAGATGACAGCCTCACGCCACTGAGAATCCGTCTGCTAAAAGTAATGTTGGCTCCAATTAAGTGCTCACGTTGAAATTACGGTGATTTGAAATGAACTGAAGACGGTGCAAATTAAAGTGTGTGCTCCACTTATCGCCAAGCTGTCTTGTTGCAATGCGTGAGCTCTTAACATCCATATAAAATAACTGCGATGCACTAGACATGGACACGGGAACACACAAGGATAGGTGCTGGTTGTCATCGAAGCTTTTATTGTGCTGGCACAAATGTATAGCTTATGAAAAGGGGAGATGAGGAGGAAGGGAGGGGGGTGAAAGGACAGTAGTTTCAAATTCACATGGTTCGTATTATAAAAGAACGAGTGCATACATCATCAAGATAGCCTGAGGAAGCACAGTTTCTTGTCGTAAAGGTTGACTAATGGAGCACTGACGCACTCAAAGCCGATGCGCGTCATTGTAAGAGTATGAAACCCTCACATAATGAATGTTAAAAGCAGGTTTACAACCTGATATTCTAGTCTTGCTTTTTGCGCATCTTCAACAGTTTAGGAAGCGCTCCAGCTGGGAAGTCACTGGGATCGGTGCTTGTGAGCAGTGCCTAAGGTAGATATTCTCTGGTCAAACAGTATGAGATTACTGTTCCGAGGGAGCGTATTATTGGGCTCTTCAAAACCAAGGAGCCATGTTTTGTTGTGCTGCTGCCTTATGTGTAATATCAAGCATAAGAATCTCTCTCGGTGTTCAAGTGAGTCTTTATTCTTTCAGGGCTCTTGTTCACTTATGGAATCACGTCATCTGGCAAGACGTACACCATGACGGGGCATCCGCAGGACGGAGGCATTCTGCCACGGTGCTTGGACGTTGTTTTTAACTCCATCGGAGAATACCAAGCTAGGAAATACGTACGTTTACCTTGCTGTTTACAGTGTGCAGTTTCGCAACTTTCATTTTTTTTTTTTTAATTTGTAGATGTTCTGTACCCTAGTGCTTTTCACATTCGTCATGCTATAATTATTCATACAGGAAAATGTTGTCGAACTAGTAACAACTGAAACATTTTACTGGCAGCCGTTTAATACTATGGTTTCAGAATCTTGTTACGGTCAAAAGGGTAGAGATTAAAATTGTTACTAAACTGATTTTTCTTCAGTAGAGAAATCTCATCAGCAATGCTGAGAGCATAGCTTTTGTTAAATTACCATGAGTTGCTGTGCACATGTTCTCAAACATCCTACACACGCTACCTTTTCCAGGTGTTCAAGCCAGACAAGCTGAATGGCTATGACACGCAGACAATGGCTGAGGCCCTGGCAGAGTACCAACAGGAGATCATGCCTCACACACCGAAGCCACCGAAAATAAGGAGGTGCGCAAGGCTTTTTTTTTTTCTTCTCTGCAGCAACTCGAAGAGAGTTTTCCCATACAAATGGAACAACAAACCAGTGTTATGCGCTTACAGTGTTCCCAGACTGAGTGGCTTAGTTTTCATAAATATAGCGTGACGCTCATTAGTATCACATAGTGCATAGTGGCATGTTTTGGATACAATAACCTGTCATGACTCCTAGCTCATTTGGGCCGGTTTTGAAAGGGATCCTTCTATCTCCACTAGTAAATATTTGTCTAAGCAGTGCATAGCCGCCTATGTAATGTGTACTACTGTGGAAAGAAAAAAAAAAAGGACATTGAGAAGTGTGTTGTGCAAAGAAAAGTCTATGGTGACAAGAATTGCTCACGTTTTAAACGTCCTGGCTGTGCAACACTGCATTGTTAGTCGGGTTCCAGCTTTTTCTCGTAACTCCTAAAGGCCTGTATTTTGCCGATTATGATTTGTCAGCAATGCACTGGATGATGAAAGAGGCTGCAGAGCCTGTGGCCACCTTCTCTATTGTTAAGAGTGGTAGAGTAGTGCAATGCCTCAAAGAAAGAAGCTGATTTACAGCATGACAATATTTAATGCTGCCTTATTTTTCATTTCAGGAGGGACGACGACGCAATGGACTGGTCTAGTCGTATGCATGAAACTGCCAAGGTGGACGACATCGACGCTGACATGGCATATGCAGTGTTTGTGTCGTACATTGAAATTTACAACAATTACGTGTATGACCTCCTGGAGGACAATCCGATTGACCCTCTCAAGACAAAGTAAGCTATAGTGAAGGCACTTCTCTTCTGCTATTAACAATTGAGAGGGAATGGAACAAAGGTTCATATTCTTTGTTGGGCACAACCTGTTGAAACCAACTGGCAGTGAAGCTAACAAAGGTATAGGGGGTCATCATTTGTAGTCTATCTGTAGGGTAGTAATCATGGTAAATATGTATAAGGAAATTAAAGTGGATCAAAACACAACTTGCTGTGGGTAGGCCTGCTACCTTCAGATGACATGTTTCATGCACTTCGAGCTACAGCGACAGTCATCCTCCTATCCACTCTCCGGGTGTTTCCATGCCTGCAAACCTGGGAGTGTTATCCAGCTCTGCTTGTAACCATGGCATAGCCCTAGGGCACATTTTAAGTTATTGAAACTGTGTGTGGGTGGATAAAAAGCGAGCAAAAGACACGTTGGGCTATAATAAGAAAAGATGTAACGGGCATTGGCTGGTATTATGTTATTGTTTATTCGTCACCATTTAAAAGCATATTTGTTTTCACATGAGCCTGTTGCAACAGCTTGCAAGGAGCCTGTTCTGTATCCATGTCGTAAATTCATAAATCAGATCTACGGTTGAGATAGCAGGCATGAATACTTGGATCGACAGCATTTCGTATTGTGTTTTTAAAAAAATCTTTCATTGTATTTATCAGCGGGCCATCTTGCTTTCGTCTGTATCCATTTTTGTGGTATGAAGTGGTTACGATGTTCGCCTGCTGGCCCAAAAGTCGCAGGTTCGGCCCCTGTTGTAGCTGTCGCATTTTCAAAGCAAAATGCTGGAAGCCCGTGTTGTGCGTGCGCATTGTCGTGCACATTAAACAATAGCGTATGGTAAAAGTTTTTCTAATCCTCCACTACGCTGTGTCTTATAACCGTATTGAACTTTCGCCACGTTAAGCCCCGCAGTTACTGCTCTCGTCAGTGTGTGCTTTAGGGTAGGCATAAAATGGTCAGTGAAGCCCTCCTTTGCTCTGTCCAGGCAGCTGCAGTCAAAGATGCTGCGAGAAGATTGCAAGCGCTCTGTCTACGCCTTTGGGGTGACTGAGGTTGAGGTCAAGAGTGCCGATGAGGCATTTGACGCTTGGTGCAGAGGACAGAAGCGCAAGCGCATTGCCCACACCGCCCTCAACGCGGAGTCGAGCAGGAGCCACAGCGTCTTCAACATCCGGCTCGTTCAGGCTCCCCTCGACGCTCAGGGCCTGGATGTAATACAGGCAAGTGTCGATTTACAGTGAATGCTATGGCAGCCAGGTGTTATCTGTATTATTGGGTGATTCTGCATCCTGCAAGGCGAGTGACCTGCGCAGCAAGACAATGACCAGTGCAGTCATTTGTTGCTGAGAGGTGATCTATTTCCACAAAGTGTCTTCTTGGGGCAAAGTGTCTGCGTCAAATGATACCTGAAAAGCAGCAAGTACTGTTCGTGATGGAGTTGCGTGCACCATCCAAGCATCACCATGCACAGGCACGCATATGTGTTGGATACTTTCTGTGACGCATAAAACCGGATTTGTGCACCTGTCAATAGTGATAACTAGAGAGCGTGCACTAGTATACCGTTGCAAATGCTGTTTGGATTTCGTTTCATGCTGATAGCACACAACTTACATTGTACGTTTTAGCATGATTCCTGGTAACGGGATGATTACGTGACTGTAAGTTTGCTGTTGATTATGAATTCAAAATTGGAATTGCGTAGTTGTGTACAAGAAAGCCAAATGCTATCTTTGTCTGAACTGAGCATACGGAGTGTGAAAGCAGAACTGCTGATTCCGATCACGCTGGGCTTCAATATGCCATAAAATTCCGAGTAAGCTCCCCACTCCCCCCCCCCAATGAGTCTAAATTGCCTGCTAATGCGAAGTGGCGGAGGAGGGGGGGAGGCTATCTAGGAACAGCACCAAAATTCAAGGTGGCGGCAAATTTTTCGCCAGAAAAGAAAAAAAATGCAGTGCACATGGATGCAACTTTACTACAGTGAACTTTCTTTAGGCCCAAGATTTATTGTAGTTTATGATCGCTTTCAAAACCGTCAAAAAACTCCTTTGAGTCGATTGTGAAAAAAAAAAAAAAAAAAACAAGTTGCAGCATTTCGCATAAAGTCGGCAGCGGTCTTCTGGCACGACAGCTCCAATATTGGCCAGTTTGCTGCGCAGGTCGCCGTCCTCAGAGCCATCGAATATGTTACTAATACCGCATTCCTTGAAGGACCGTGGCACTGTCTCCTCAGGTACACTGGCCCGTGCCTCGGCACCAAAATCGAGCGCACGGTGCTGTGGTGGCTTCTTTAAGTTTCCTTTCGGTGTTTGTGATTCTTCACTTATATACTGCTCCCACAAACGCCACAAGATGGACTTGAACAGCTTATTCCAATACATGTCTGCAGGCTTCAGGACGCTTGTGCACCTCGCAGGCGCGTAAAGCACGTTTGTGTCGTACGCCTCGAGGGCATTTTTAGTGGCTTGTCTTGTGGATGGGTGCCTGGTTTAACACCAGTAAGAGCCGCACAACATCAAAGTTTGGGCCCCAGACTCTCGAATGTCATTCTTGCATTTTCTCCAGTGTCATCCAGCCATACTTCGTGGCAGTGAGACGAACATTCGCTACGAATAGGAAAAAAGTCGGCATTGTAATAAAACGACAATGTGACCCCTCGTTCCCATCTAAAAGTAAAATTATTAAGTAATTAGTAAAAAGTAAATTAGGCTGGCAATGGTCCTGGCCGGAATTTTTCCGGTTTGCTCCTTGAAGATAATGAAAACCGAGAGCTTGTGGCCAGTGGCGCAAGCAGCTAGGCTGACCGTGAAGCCTCGCCGAGCACATCCAGTGCAATTCGTATGGTGCTTTCGCTGACCATGTTGTTCGTCCTGTTGGCGGGGTCGTCTATTCGCGCCATTGTCTGATCCATGTTGACCATGTTATATAAGGTGTAGCTGTTGCGCCGTTGCAGCGAGTTCGCCGAAAACCGCAAGGCACTTGCTGCTTTCAAAAGTTCCCCGGGCGTCTTCTCGCTCTCATTCGTAGTGTGGCGCGTTGCAACAGGGAATCGCTGTTTCCAGCGATTTATGCAATGGCTGGAGGCTATTAAATTTCCCAACTGCATGCTGTTGGCAATTTCGACGGCCTCTTCAGAAAGAATCCGGTTGCTGACGGCATGTCCTGCACTTCTTTTGCGCTCAAAGTACTCGAAGAGCACATCGTCCGCCTGTTCCCTGAACACTGATGCACTGTTCCATCGAAGTTTCCGTCGAAGTTTTGCCTTCCAATAACTCAGCTGCAGCAAATCATCGAAATTCTTCCATTCCCGTATCTGCTTCGGTCGAGCTTGAAGTGTGGAAACGTCTGGTGCACGTTCCTTCTGTTTTCTCGGTGCCATCGAATAACCTCGATTTTCTTCGCCACTGTGTAGGACTGCACAGGCATAGCTGATCTCTCACCGCAAACCGCAAACACAAAGCAACAAATAATGCTGAGCAATCGGGCTGTAGTGCAAAGCAGGATTGGATTGGGAGGGGGGGGGCTTGTACGGGTAGAGGCACTTGCTTGGAAATTTAAAGTAGTCGATTACATCACATTCTGCTTTCTTCAAAAAGTGTTGTAAGACCCTTTAAGGGGGGGGGGGGGGGGTCTTAAAGTAGCACAATATTGTAAAAAGTGCTGACTCTCAAAAATTGAAATTTGAGGTATTTATAGTCAAAAGTATGTTTTGGAAAAAAAAGTTAGTATTTATATATTGTATTTTATACAATTTCTTTTTGTAAAAGCTTAATATATGAAATCACAAATGTTTTTAAAACTGGAAACATAATTTTCTTTGAATTGTTATTTTTGTGAAGTGAATCTGCCTTACGGTAGTTTTGAGCAAGTTTATGTGAAGACATCTAAAACTTGGTACCATTCCTTTCCACAGCACTTGAACTACTGGCTAAAGTTTCTATTTTTCTCTCAACTTTGATAGAATTGTAACTATATGACAAATACCAGCTAATTACTAGAAGATCATTTTTTATTTCGCAAGATCAAAAATTATTTATGATCAAAGAAATAACCATTTTGACATCTAGTTCACTATAGCATGTGGGATGAACATTTTAGAGGAAACATGTAGTTTTGAACCGTAACTTTATTGGAAGTTACCACAATGACCCATAAGAAATTGTCTAATTACAATGTGGAAATTTGTCATTACTTTTTTTCTAGATGACATACTTGAAATCTGTTTGCAAATTTGAAATGTCCATTCAATGGTACACATGCATGCTAATTTTCATGGAAGTAGGAAAATAAATAAAAAAGTTTTCTTAAAACCCGCATTTCCCCTTAATTAAAAAGAAATTCAAAGCACACAAGATGGCTATTGTTGTAGGGCAAGATAAGGTTTAATGTGTGTAATTTTCTTTAAAGTTGCAGTGATAGTGCGCCATTGTTTAGAAAGCACTACTATCAGCTGCAGGAAGATATGCATGCATAGATTTGTAAGCTTGTAAAGCTTTTTTCATCTGAACCCTGTTATCAATGTTAATAATTATAGTTTGATTGATGGAATGCAAGGGGGTGCATTCTTAAATTTCTACACCTCACTGGAGGTGGGTATTCTAATGTTGCTATCATTAGTGTTTGAATACAGGCACACCATAACCTGTCGTTTCACACTGGTCTGATACCAAAGGTGATTATTAAGCATGTTGTAGGGGTGCGAACACCCCCTATAAAGTCGTTTGCACCTCGTGGCATGTGTGTTTTGCGCTTAGGCCGCATTGCGGGTTCACAACTATTGTATGGTAGGTGGCATTGCACTCCCGAGCGTTTGTACCACCACTGTCATTATCAGAACGGTGGCGCTGGCAGTGATTCCTGGTGGCAAGCCTTGGTAGTGGCACGGGAGATATGAGCGGGTCTTTTTAGCGTGTGGAGGTTGGTGCGAACGGTTGTCTTTCGCGTGGGCCCCCGGTGCACGGCACCGCGGGTTTTCCGCCGGGGGTCCTCGTGGTGAGTCATGCACTGGCGAAGCCACCTTCTTAGTGTTCTTGTGTTTGTTATGTTGTTGAGGGTTATGTAATTTTGTGTAAGGCTGTTATAGGGGGTTGATCACAATTTATGTATAATTCGGCTGATATCGTCGTTCTGAAAGCAGTTAATAAATGTGTGTTGTTTGGTTCATTTCGACCGCCTCTACTGTGTCCGTTCACTCCAAGAGCATGGCGCTCTCAACATCGAGACCCCACAATGTCTAGGTAAAATAAGTAGAATTCGTGAGGGTTATGACTTCTCTTTTCCATACTTGGGTGATGTTTACTAGTTGTCGCATTCTTGAGACAAGATGTGGTGTAGCGAAAAGTAGGGAAGCTAAACTACTGTTGCAGCTTGTACCTAGCAAACCATGGAATGCCTGCAGTCAGTGACGGAACCGAGCATAATTGTCACTGGTCAAAAACTGATATAGGAGGATCAAAAGTATACGTAGTTCTTTTTTTTTTTTTTTTCAGAATAGACCGCAGTTTGCTTATGCGGCACTCAGATTATAGACTAGGTTATTCTGCTATAGATGATAATGAAACCAACAATAACATTTAAAAAAGTTTCCGATGTATGAATGCATATCTCGCACAGAGCGAACAACTGTCACAGCTTTTAGACTGTGGATAACTGTCACACTGTAGAAAGAAAATTAAATAGGTGTTTGTACGTTCTTTGTACAGGACAAGAATGCATTGATCATCAGCCAGCTTTCGCTTGTTGATCTTGCTGGCAGCGAACGCACGGACAGAACTGGCAACACAGGTCACAGGCTAAGGGAAGCAGGTGAGCTTGGTCCTTTACACTTGTAACTACAGCTTACACTTCACGGCCAGTAAGCGTGATGCCGAGTGTTCAACTCCCAACCACTACATTACACTAGTGGCAAGATGCGAAGGTGTTCGCACAGTCAAACTCCACTTCAACAAACTTCGCTGCAACGAAATTTCCGCTTCAACTAACGTTTCTCGATTCTCCTCTCGCATCACATAGGCTCTAATGTATTAAAACTTCCTCCACAACAAACTTTATTATTCTCCCGGTTCAACAAAATTTGCCCAGAACTCGAGTTACTCGACCAGCCACGAATTGAATCACGCTAAAGAGTAAATTGAAGTGACAACACTTTTTAATTTGAGAACTGCACGAAAAAAATACTCACGACAGCGGCTGTCTTTTCTTTTTTTTTCTTTCTCGCAATATTTCTAACAGGAAATTCTTATTAGGTAGCCTGAATTCACTCTACATAAAGCATTTTCTTGGTTATCTGACCGCTAAAACTATTGTAAATGCACCAAAGTTGACCTAAGTCCACGTAACCCACCAGATGCTGCAAAACCATCACACGATGGGGGGTGCCATCGTTTGTGGTTGATGACGATAATGTGCAGCATTTGGTGAAGCATAGAGTTATGTCGTGAACCTGCGAGCTTGGCCAGCCGAAATTGAGCCGAATCCATACGTTGGAAATTGGCTGCTGGCTACTTTTTTTTCCCCTTTTTCTCTCCCACGTGTTCTGTGGTGTTGGCAGTGTCAGTCCTGATTAGTTCCCGCCTTGTGCCCGTCTCGTGCTTCATGTCGTTAGCTCAGTAGATCAGTAGTCCGGCACCATGTTAGCTGCGACCTGCGTATTTTTTTTTCTCGGTCTACGGCAGCGAGGGCTTATGCAGTGCCACAGAGAAAGAAACGGGAGTTTCTTCCGCTAGAGCAGATGGCGGAAATAAATGCCGGGGCAGCAGCAGGACGAAAAAAGGCATGTATAGTCAAGGAATACGGTATCTCGCTGAGCTAGCTGTCGATAATACTGAAGTTCGAAGTGAGCATTCTAAATGCGCTAGCGTCAGGCACGTCTGCCCAACGGAAGAAGGTGACCCAGCCAGCCCATGAAGAACTTGACAAGGCAGTGTTTGCCTGGTTTGGCGAAACGAGAGCTAAGATGATGCCGAGTAGCGGTAGCCTAATTCAGCAGAAAGCACTGAAGTACGCCTGCATTTTAAGCATCAACGAAAACTTCTAGGCAAGTGCCAGGTGGCTCAACCGATTTAAGGAGCATCATGAGATTGTCGGAAAGGTGCTGTAGAGCGAGTTTGCTTCTGCAGACTGCGGCAGTGCGTCATCGTGGATCGCGTCAAATGCTGCTGACATCGAGAAGTACGCTGCATCAGACTTGTACAATGTGGACGAGACCGGGCTCTTCTATGAAATGCTACCAGCAAATACGCTTGACTTCAAAGGTAAACAGTGCCACGGAAGCAAGCAGAGCAAAAAGTGAGGCACAGTGTTGCTCTGTGCAAATATGGACAGGTTCGACAAACTGCCCCTTCTCGTTATTGGATTGGCAAGAGCGCCAAACCCATACCGCGGTGCTTCAAGAGCACGAAAAACCTGCCAGTGAAGTACGTTGCCAATAGCCGTTCATGGATGACGAGGGCTATTTTTACCGACTGGATTGTTGCATTTGACGACACGAAAAAGCAAGATCGCAGTGTTTCCTTGCTGCTGGATAATTGCTCAGCACATCGCCTGGACAGCGTCAAGCTGACGAACGTTGCGGCGAAGTTTTTTCCACCAAACTGCACGTTGCTGATTCAGTCTTTAGATCAAGGCGTCACAACAGCTTAAAGCACGCATACCGATCAAGGCTTCTTCGGTGAATTCTGTTGAACACAGAGCATGTCCACAACACCAAAGTCGACTTGTTCATTGCTGTGCAAATGTTGGCTGCTGCATGGATGTTGATACAGCATGACATTGTTAAAAACTGTTTTGCATACTCAGGGTTTCAGCCCAAAGAGATGAACTTGGCCAGCACAAGTGACAACACATAAGTTGCCAACAACGTTAGACCGGGGCAAGACGCGGAAACTGCCACAGCATGAGCAGCTTTCAAGAATGCCCGAGAGTCTTGAACTGAGCGATTACTTTAATGCCGGCGTTGACATAATCGTGTACGAGCCGAGTGATGCAGAGATCCCCAGCAGTGCTTGTGCAGTTACTGCGACTGCCGACTCATCGGTCAACAACGAAGTTGCGGGTGGTGTTCTGGCGATCCCGAAACCACTGACAGCGTCACAGGTCATGGGCTCTTTAGATATCTTGCATCATTTCCTTGGCACCCATGACGACAATGTCCCCATGCAGCTCCTCACAGAATGTGAACAGCGCATTCTGTGAGGAGAGTGCACTGCTCACATTCTGTGAGCTCACTTATTCTCGACTCGCGTGAAAACGCAAGGAATCAAAAGTGATTTTTTCAAGCTTTCAAACAAACTGCTGCCTTAAGTGTCGTGCATATTTTTTTTTATTTTTATTTACCACTTTTTTCACGACAATGAAATTTTCGCAATCTCCGTGAATTTCATTGTAGCGGAGTGTGAATGTATACATGTTCAGTATTTTCCAGAATGCCAACATGCCATCAAATCGATTGCGTGCGCTTCTCTTATGGTTTAAAGTAAAGAAGTAAGAGATATATTATTACATTGGACCTTCTGCACAATATAGAAATTGAATACTCGTTCAATTTTACGGCCAGGATATACTGTCAATTTTAGGCTTCAATTAAACAGGAAAAAAGTTAACGAATGTTGTGTACACAGAGGGGCAGTTTATTTATTTGACAATTTTCTTTATCTCGCAGCTTCTAGTGTAGATATTAGCAATGCTAAAATATAAAGTCTTTAGTCTGGACAAATTTTCTCTCTTTTTCTTTTCAGGAAACATCAACAATTCCCTCATGGTCTTGCGCACATGCATTGAAATCCTGCGGGAAAACCAGACCACTGGGTCGAACAAGGTGACGTCTGTCTTCTTGATGCTTCCTAGCTAAAGCTCTGTAACAATCAACATTGTTTTTTGGAACTGTATGGTGCGTTAATTTAATGGCTTGGAAAAATATTGCCAACAGTTCATAGGCCACGAACTCATACAAATATAACAAGCCCATCGAAGCTTCTGTTTTTCTAGGCAATGCTTTCTGACTAGCATCCACCATATAGTGTGCACTTAAGCGAGAAATATTGTAGCCCCAGGGTTGTCCTATAAGTTTCTTTACCAATGATTTCAGATGGTGCCCTACAGAGACACAAAGATTACCCATCTCTTCAAGAACTTCTTCGATGGTGAAGGCAAAGTTAGGATGATCGTCTGCCTGAACCCACGGCCAGACGACTACGACGAGACCTTTGTGAGTCTTGGGCCTGCTACAGACGGCTACGAAATTTTAAGGGAAACAAAATTGGCCAAAGATGACTTTTTTGTCAAGTGTGGGACACAAAACTGCAAAAGCAAGTTTTAGTATTTAGCTATTTATCTATACTTAGTACAGTTAGTAGCTTTAGGCACCTAAACAACAGTCACTAAACGAGCTGTGCATTACATGAGCAGAAGTAGGCATCTATTGTAGAACACTGATTCAGTAAAATAGTGCGACTGCCCCGCCGCGGTGGTCTAGTGGCTAAGGTACTCGGCTGCTGACCCGCAGGGCGCGGGTTCGAATCCCGGCTCCGGCGGCTGCATTTCCGATGGAGGCGGAAATGTTGTAGGCCCGTGTGCTCAGATTTGGGTGCACGTTAAAGAACCCCAGGTGGTCTAAATTTCCGGAGCCCTCCACTACGGCGTCTCTCATAATCATATAGTGGTTTTGGGACGTTAAACCCCACATATCTATCAATCAAAATAGTGCGACTGAGGGTACTGCTGCTAGTGTTCAGTAATTAATGTATAATTGTACGTATTTCCATATAAGATAAAAGCACTTTGGAAGTACTGTATGTTCTTAACCATTTTAGTTTTGGGTGTGTCATTCTTTTTCTCTTTTCGTAGGACTTAATTTTGCTGCTGAACGTGAGGTCGTGGGTTTTATTCTTGGCTTTTGTGACTGCTTGGATAAAAATGAGTTCTAGGAATATTTGTGTACTTGAAATTAATAAATTCCTCCTCTGTGGCAGTCATCGTAGCCCTTCTTTGCTTCAATAAGTTAAACTTTCTGTATTCTGGGTGGAGGGACAAGTAGCATTGAACATTGATCTCCTTTGGCTGGTTAGCAGTGCGAGAAGTTACCAGCAGCACTGGAGTCACGCTTTAAGAAAAAGCTCGAGAATGTTCATTTTGATTTTTGTTTTCCAGCACGTGATGAAATTTGCGGAGATGGCTCAGGAGGTCCTTGTTCCGTGCGCCTCTCCGGCGACACCAGCAGCAGTGCAAAATCTCCGTACCGGTCGCAGACGGCCCATCTTGCCACGTACAGCGAAGTTTGGCGGTGAGCTAAGCCTTTGTTTCTTCATGCACACTTCAAAACTCTGTCACTGTTTAAAGCGCTGTCAAAAAGTGCTGTGCTGTCAAAAAGTGCAAAAAGTGTTTAAAGTGCTGTCACTGTTTAAAGCGATAGCAAGTAGGAATGCTACAGAGGGCCTCACTTAAGCAGTAAGCTTGCTGTCACAGTAGCCAAAGACAGCAACTGATTTCTGTTTAGTGTGAGCTCTGTCCTGATATTCCTGCAGCAGGTTACTAAGGCATCATGACTGTTGAGAGTAAATAGCTTAGCCTACTTAGCTGTTTTATTTTTCTTAACTTTCTTTTTCTTTTTAATGTATTACCCGATTATTTTCAAACAAACCGTAGATTCATCCTAGTGACACAAGTGGAACTGCTGTGCCATGTGCGCCACACTGTATCAATTTGCATCTGTTGGGCCATCCTTGCGTCATCAATATCGTCAGATGTGCTCTTCGTGGCGTTAATACCATCGCAAAACAATCAGTTTCCCTGCTGCACACTAACTGTGATAGGCTAGCTGCTATCTCTGTCAATCTCGTGTAAACGCTGGCGGGAGGGATTATGGCCGCTATAGGAGCGAAGTGGTTTTCATTTCGTCATCTTAGCGCGAAGTGAATGGGCTGTTTTCTGACGTCTGCCGCGATAGCGCACCCTAGCGACCTCGTTCTCAGTTGCTGCTCCAGTGATGCAGTCCTCCCTCGTGCCCCCAACCTCCACCCCTTCTTCAACGCTTCGCCTGACAAGACAACCAGGGCGCGCTTCCTCTCTGCTAGAGGAGCCATCGGCTGTCTAGCATGTGGGGCAATGTTACACCCTTTGTGCAACAGAGATGGCCAGCTCGTGTTATCACTGCTTCATCTGTGTTTCTCCACGGCGATTGCATGCTTTTACTTGCGCGTAGAACGCATAATGCGCAGGTGATGTTGTCAATTTGGGTTTGATGCGGAGCATGAGCGATAGTGAAAACCCGCCGAGAGTGTCCATACAATTGCTATCACAATAAGAATAAACATTTCAGTTCTATCATCTTATTTGTAGATTTCAGCAGTTCTGCTTTGCCAATGTGAGCATTGAAAAAAATTTTCTCTGATGTGTGTAGTCAGGTTTAGCTCTGCAGTGCGTTGCTTATCGCTATTTCCCTCTTAGTTTTTATGATGGCTGTAGTGGTTAAATGACATGAGTGCTAGCTTTTTATTTTTTTAGGGTCTCATTGGGCTCAGAATGAAAGTAACATTTATTAGATTGTTTCTAGTCTTCAGTTGTTCATGACAGCTTCTGTTTTACTAACAGGGACATTTTCATTTGTCAAAGGTCAAGTAATGACTAGCTATACAAAGGATCACTTATTTTTTTCTTAGAATCCCTCTGTCAGCTGTGATGTTGGAATGATAGCAACGCACACACACCACATTGTGTGTGTTAATTTGTTGCAGGTCTGGTTGGTTCATCAGTGTTCACTGTCACGTAAAAACCACTGGAATTATTGTTTCCTGGAAATTAAAAAAAAAAAAATCTGTTGACATCAGTGTCTGGCCCAAAAGCCAGCTTGTATTGCTCCAAAATACATCTTTTTGGGCTCCAAAATTGCTCTGAAACTTCTTTATTGCTTCATTGTCCAAAGCTGCTTCAAAAGACTGAAGCCGGCTGCTACCCCTGTAGTGAGATTTTTCTCTACAGAATTTGCGTATGTACCAGAATAAAAGATACTCCGAAACTTGCTATATTTCAGGTTTCAGCATAATATGCAAGAAACTAGTTTAGCATTAATTTTTTACCAACTGTCAGTTTTCGAGCTAATTTGGTATCGCTCTCTTCAAACAGATTGTTTTTCTCACCCTGTTTTACACCTTTGCAGGCAGCCTAAAAGAGCTTTCCACGTTGCCACCACCAGAGATCCCGAGGGAAGTAATCTGTGTGCAGGAGCTGCAGAACTACTTGGTATGTCCTTTTTTATTTTTCTTTATTGTTTCAATATCTGTGTAGATGCATTCGTTGAATTAGAGCTGACATGGAACAGTGCTTATTAAATTATTGCTCTCTGGTGCTCCACCCTTTGTTTTAAAAATACAGGACTTGCAAGCCTGGACCCAAGGTAGAACTCAAGACACCACAAATGACTAACTTAATTTTGTGGCAATGCCACAAAGTTGAGTTGTTTGTCAGCATTCGTGGGATCTTGATTTGTCTATTGTGCCCAAGTTCCTATGCCCTGTCTCTTTAACATGAATACTACCAACTAGTTCAGCTCTGTTATCCTGAACTCCAACCTACTACTTCATTCCCAGTAAGAAAAACTTCTGTTTGGAAATTGCTCTCTCACAATTACAAAATCGCCAAATTTGGTATGAGAAGACACTTGCTAAGCAAAAAAAATCTCAAAAAGGAACATCAACGTGCAATTGTTAACATCATAATTCCATAATTGCCATATTCAAACGCGCTCATACTGCTATCAGAAATTGAATTGGCCTGCTTCCTATGTACTAGGATAACATTAATCTTCAATCACATGCGGTGTTGCTAAGAAACTGCTTTGGTCTTTATTTGTAATGGCTGCAACTCTGATCCTTATTTCCTTAACTGCGCAGCTCAGCGATCCCTCAGACGGTGAAGTCCTCAAGCGTATGGACGAATGGCTTACCCAGAAGATCATATTCAAGAAGGATGTCAAAGCAAACAACATGGCCCAGGGTAAATTAAAAGCTTCAATTTCTTCGTATAAGTTGTGCCCATCTGTCAGGTATAAACAGATATTTCTGAATGCTATACATAAGAATGCTAGATGCCTGGCGTTTGGCGTGGCTTCGTGGTCTGGTGCACAAAAAAACTGTAGGCATGCAAAGTCTCGAATCGCAATATAAATAACATAGTCAACTGAGAGCGTCAAAGTAATTTAACGAGTGTTTGTCCTTGGTGTTTCCTAGGGGCAACTTTTTACTCTGTGTTTTGACTTTAATCTTGAACACTGAACAGAAGGGCTTGCAAGGTAACACCACTGTACTTTCCAGCGACTGGCATTAACTTTATTCAGTCGGATAAAAACAATTGAAATAAATATTTCTTCAGTCATTAATTTAAACTTGTGTAGACTTTCATGTGACGCAGGTACCACCTAGTGATTAGAATCTCAGCGAGGTTTTATTTATTTTTTACTTTTTCAGCTGAGGACCTCAGGAGGCAGATCATGCAAATGGAAGCAGAGAACGGCGTCTTGAAAGAGGTACGGGAACTATAAAACGACAATAACATTTCATTATCGTGGCTTTGAACATAATTAATGTTTAAATTTGATGAGCATTGAAATCAATGTTAGAACGAATTTTAAATGTGACTTGTGTAACCCCTAGTTCACACTGAAGCATCCGCTTTCTACAACGACCGAATTCTCCTGCCGCCGAAATGCAGAGTCGGTCGCATTTCGCACGCCCCGCGGCGCCGAATATGCCATCTACCACGGGGCGAACACGGGATGAATGCGCTGTCACCCAGTTGTTGTCACGGCTCGCAAATGCCACTAGGCTATCCGGTGGTCTACTCTTCAATGATTCTCATACGCAGAAGCAAGAAGAAGCAGTACTGCTTACTTTTCTGGCAAGTCGCTGTCTTGTAATGCATGAAGAGCATAAAAAGTCGCCTACGCCAGCGGCGCTGGTGGTCTCGTCTTGCCTTGCAAGACCGCGACAAGCTCGGGCGCACCAACGACAAGCTCGGTAATAGGGGCGTGATGTAGGCACAGAGTGGGTTAACCTCCCGTTGGTTGCAACATTCAGTTATGTGCACTGCAACATGACAAGTGAGCAGGGCGTGGCCATCATTTTTCAAAACTGGTTGGTCCGCGGTGACCGATTCAGCGGCAAACGCCGCGAAAGTCAGTCTGAGAGCGATCGGCGCGGCGAGTGCCCTTTCGGCGGCCGGAATGCTCGGTGTGAACGTGCCCTAAGAGCTGGTAGAATCTAGTGAAACCAACGTACAATGAAGCTAAGGTAGGAAAAGGGGACATTAGGTGCGTTTTCTTTAACATGGTAAAATAATTATTACATAAAATGCAATGAGAAATAACCTTGCCACAGGTGGGATGGTACCTACAACCTTCAAATAGTAATTGGCGGAGCATTGGACACGTTATACGAAAGTTGTAGTTTTGGTCCCTAGCTGCATCGAACTATTTTCTTCATCCACTTCAATTTTTTAAAATATTGTCGTAATTACTATGCGACAGCGAAAATAAATCAACTTAGTAACGTATTCTATAACTTCTTCAGCCTAATTCTCTGTTGGTTTCATTAGGCTGTGTCTAAAAAAAAGAAAATTGAGCTTCTAACCAATCTCCCCCCTTTCTTTCGTTCATTTGTCAAGGGTGGGTAAGTGTTGTTCACTCACCTGTTGTAAAAGAGCAGAAACATTTTTGTTTGCATTGCAGTACAGCCCTATTCATGATTTAGTGCTAATTATAGGCGAGGGCGCTGTAGCAGAGGCATGGGAGTCATCGGGGCAGAGCGTGCTTTGCACGGTGACTGTTGTCGTGGTTGACACTCGTTATCTCTCTCGTAATTCGGTGGCAGGTGAAAAGTCTGGGTGAGCCAAGATTGCTGATCACTCTTTTCACTCTGCTTTGTGAAAGGAAATGTGTGTGCGTACAGCGCATAAAGCCATGAAAAGAAATTTATGCTGGTTGATCGGTGAAATAGACAGCTGAAGTTAAATTTATCAATCCAGTGATGGCACCTGGTTCTACATGGCTTTTGTGATGGCTGCTCTACAACGTGGATTAACCAGAGGTGGATTTTTTTTTTATCAGGGGCATTTGTTCCGACGTGCATTGCAAGGCCTGTGGTGTTATTGAAGGAATGGCCCACTGCATTAGTCAATTGTAGGTTGCTAAAATAGGTACTATTCGCACAAGTGCGTGAGGGAGAGAATATTGCAGCAAGAAGTTGGCAGATTTAAGGCGGACTATAAAATGCCTGATTAATCTCTCCATTTGTCTTGTTTTTTTTGCCTCCTTAGCATCAGCTGTTTGGCCTCCTGGTTTTCACTTACTAGTACCTAACATTAGACGGCTGCACTAGTAAAGTTCTGGTGCATGGTTCAGTTTTTGTATCACTTGGGTGAATGTTTCAGTTGTGAAACTTCCTGAGGGGGCATACACATTTTCCTCTATAGCAACGTAGGTGTCTCCTTTCTGTCATTGTAACAACTAGTAGCTTGGGAAGCAAGTCCAGCAAATGCAGCTTCTTCGAATGCAGCCACGTGCACCAGCTTCACAATGAGCATCCTTTGCCCTGTCAACTTTTGTGAAATCTGGTTAATTGATCACATCGTCCCTTGTTTCTTCTACCATATACAAGCTTGGCACTTTCACACACTTCTCGTGCCCAGATCACGGTCTAGCTGAACTAGTTCATTGTGCAATATATCAATTTTTTCTGTCTAGAATGATTGGCGCAGACCCATATGTTTAATTTTTTTTCTTTTTCATGCATAAGTATACAGCACCCTCCAACTGCTATACTGCAAGGAAAATTGGCTTGAAGCTATAAAGAGACAACAACTTTCTTAGTTCAACTATTTAACGTTATACATAAAGAATATTGTTAAAAAAAGCACTTCTTTTGCTTATCTAATGTGCAAATTTCATGATTACTGGGAAACATTGGCAATTCGGGAATACTTTTCATCACATTTGAAAGGTGAAGGTGTAAATGTGTTATTGATGCCTCGCACCGCAAGCAGACACTACTTGTGGTGAGCTTAATCAGCCAAGTGCGCAATTTTGTTGCGTGCTGATGCCGTCACCTTTGCCATCTTCTTTTCTGGCCAGGAGCACAAGGTGCTGCGGATGGACCTCAAGGCGCGAGAGCAGCAGGTGATTTTGCTCGAGAAGAAGCTGTCCAACGCGGAGCAGTCTGTGCAGGCACTCAACCTAGAGCTGGAAGGCATGTTCCGCCAGAAGAAGACTGTGGAGAACATGGTCGGTGTACACTCTAACTTCGATATAACGAACACGGATATAATGAAATATTGGTTACAAGGGAGTAAATGAAGGATAGGGTAGCAATTCAGTGTTAAAAATTACTGTTATAACGAATTTTTGTATACAACGAACTCATTTTCGAGTAAGATGCAACTTCGATGTGATGAGGTTTGACTGTGTAGTTGCAATTTATCGCATCGAGAAAACATTGCTCGAGGTGCCTTGTGGAATGCCCGACCTCGTTCAACATCCTGTAAAGGCATTAGTGAGATCATGTGCCACATGTGTAATTGACATTAAATGCTTTTTTTTTTTTCATGCAGTGATTTGAAAAACTGTGTCCTTAAGAATTAATTTTTTAGTACGAAAAGGTCCCACTTCTTGATCACACCAGTTTTTGAAAACACTTGGTCTGCCTTGGTGGATCGGTGGGCTAGGGTGCTCGGCTGCTGACCCAAAGGTCGCGGGTTCGATCCCGGCCGCGGCGGTCACCAGATGATCGAAATTTCCAAAACCCTCTTCTACAGCGTCTGTCGCAATCATACCGTCGTTTTGGGGACGTAAAAGCTCGCACATTATTAATGAAAACACTTTTCAGTTAACTTCATTTGTACGTTGCGCTAGTACTGTGTGAATCCCACCTCCTAGGAAGGCCACACATGTGCTTTAAACCCTAGCGAAAATTCCGTACCAGTCATGTTTGCACTGTTTGCACCATGTCTCGTAGTGTTCGGTAAGTGAGTGGGAAGCCTTGTCTAGACGTTTCAGTTGTAGCATTTCGCTGCAGTGTTTGGTGTAACCACCAGGATTTGGCACTCTGTGGCATTTGTGCAATGCTAGGGTTGGCATGGACTGTCACTTCTCCTTTTTTTATCCTGTCTTTTTCATATGTTACTGCATGTACGAGTGTAATGAGAATATTTGATGGCCAAGTTCGTCAACACTTGTTGTGCGTGCCTTGTGAAGAGAAATGGACGCCGAGAGATGACGTGGTAAAAACACACCTGACGTTTATGACAGAACACGGAAAGAAAGCTAAAATAAAAGTACATAAACGCTGAGACTAAGCTAAATGAGGAAAATAATGATTCTCCTCATTCCTCATTAACTAAGAATAATGAGGAGAATAATGAGCCATGTCATGGCTGTTCGCAAAACCACACATATGCTAGGCTCGGTAAGCTGGCTTTAAAAAAAAGGTTTTAGTCGCTTTGAGTGGAAACTGTCAAGAACAGTAAAATATGGTTAAATACTCATTATGATACAATGCTGATCGGAATTGTGCCACTGGCAATGGTCTGCTTTGAGGTTGCACAGGTGATGTGACCAATGTTTCCGTCTCTTGTGAAACCTGTGCAGCTGGACGAGAAGCAGATGCAGCTGAACAAGGAGGCCATGCAGAAAGTCCAGATGCAACACCGTATGCAGGAGCAGATCCAGCTGGAGCGGGAGCGCATGAAGCGGGCCATGGTATGGTGCTTATTGTGCAGTCCTTTCTTTGTTGCTGCATCAGCTGTCACGGGAGGCAATGTGCAACTGCTTGTTGCTGGTTTTAACTTATCAATTTCCAAGATGTCTGCCCTGTTTTCATTTGTGCTGTTAGCCCTTTTTCACATGGTTGGCCATAGTAGCTAAGGCATCAAATCAATATAGGAGGTGTTCTTACTTGTAAATTTCTGCCCTTTGTGGTGTTTAGACAATACAAAAGGAAGTTTTGTGTGCTTTTTGAACAGGCAAATATGAACATATGGTGCTAATACATCCCTCTTGTTTTCTATCGAAGTGTCGTCAAGTGAATAGTACATTTACTGTGCTAAGGTGTCACATTACTAAGCTCTAAAGCACAGGCTCGTATCACAGCCATGATGGCTGCACTTGAACAGTGGCAAAGTGTATCGAACACCCATGTGCAGACAATGTAGATGAACGTTAGATACCAATGCGGTCGAAAGTAATCTGGAGTTGTGCCTTTTAGGGAGCAAGCTTTTGTCTAAACTAAGAAAGTTACGAAGTAAATAAGCTTATCAAAATAATCTGATATCAAAACTGACAGCAATGCAACAAAAATGAAGTTCTAAACCAAGTAGAAGAACACTTGCCAGTGAAATTCTGGCTTGAAATTGACTCGCGCACAAATGTTCAACGTACCATAATTTTTGTTCAAATTAATTTCGAACATTCATTTTTGTTGCACTGCACACAGTCCTGATTCTAGATTATTGTGATATGTCAACTTACTTCGAAACTCTTAGTTAAAAAAAAAAACCTTGCTTTCCAAAAGTCACATGAAATATTTTGTATTTAAAAAAAAACACCCTATACAAGGAAAATAATGGCATATTTAAAATCGGCACACAAAAATTACATTATGTAAGTGCTACATGAATTGTGCACTGCCCTTTCATTTTCACATTTATTCATATTGTGAGTTCTCACAGCCTTTGCTACAAGATTCATTGTTGGGGGGCCAGCAGTGTCATTATTTCAGTCGCACACAATTTGGCACAGGGTGTTTTTTTGCACTTACAGTATCATAACTTCAAACAACGCTGCCGTTACCAGTGAAAACGCTGGCTTCCATGCCTAGCAAGCAATCACTTGTGGCGATATTTCACGAGGTTACCATTTGATGTGTCAGTCACGCCACGCGATAATGTTCCCCGGCCCACTGTGTTGGCACGATTGGCATAGTGTAATCATCCGAAAAAACAACCCTTGCTTTACGTGCCTCAGCTAAACTGCCATATTTACTCAATTGTAATCCAAAGGGCAACTTTTCATTGTGTCCAGGAAGAAAAAAGAAAAGTGTGCGTCATTGCACCTTTTAGTCAACATGGATGTCGGTATTCTATCGTGACGCAAGGATCAGCCTCAGGCAGCAAAAATATGGAAAAAAAAGCTCTCACTACATTCGAGTAAATACAGTACGCCCTGTGGCGCTCTCGGCAGAGATTTTGTTGGCTGGTAGACCGCACTAGCCGTACAAAACATGCTCCGCATACTTGCATGATCATAGTGACTTGCAAACAAAAAAACAAAGGCAACACGATCAGCATCAGATCGTGGGATGCACTCCCAGTGTCAGCAGATGTGGGAGCATTTCATTGGGCTGCTAGTTCGGGACTCCAGCTGCTCTCGCAACTCTTTCGCGGTACAGTGGTGTTCACTGTAAAAGTGTACACTCCCTCGCAGAACCAGCTGCTGGCCGACAAGCAGGCAGAACTGGAGGCCAAGCTGAGCGTCAACCATGAGAAGTTCCGCATCTTGCGCGAAGTGCTCAATAGCGCCGACTGGGACGTGCCCGCCGCTGCCGCTGTCGCCGCTCACATTGAACCGTCCGCACCCCCCATGTCATCCGAGAATGGCATCGCGACTCGCTCCGGCGTGGCCACCAGTGAGTCCTGATCTGTCAAAGAATTGTGCCGCTTTGAGCTGAATGCAGCGTCTGCGAAAATTCCCGAAGGCTTTTCCAGTACTGCTTGCGTGCATGCGTGCCTGGCTGCTTGAGCTGATTGGGAAACTTGCGTGCTGTGCTGATGCTGCTTTCCCGTTCTCGCCTGCACTCTCTGCTCACGCGATTGTTGAAGTTTTCGTACTTTTCACATACTGTACTTCAAGATTGCATAGCTGCTACTTGCATGTTCGTAATGGCTGCAGTGTTTTGTATTACTGCTGTAGTGGTTATGTATAATTTCAGTCGTGGTCATGCATCAATCATTTCCATCATATTCATTCAGTCCTCCGTTTACTGCGTGCAATGTTTTTAGAAACTACCTGTTCCTTGTATTTTATTCTGTGCATGGACGACTGTATCATCCCCTTGAAAGTGGTATTAAAACGCTCGTACTCGATTCTTTTTTTTTTTTACTGGTGTGCTATAAATGTGCTATGCATACATGACATGGGCATCACTCTCTGCTTTTCTTTTTTAGAGACATAGGCTCACTATAATGGCTTTTGTTCAGATTTCGATTGATGGCCTAAAATTGACTTGCATGCATTGACTGTATGACACTCGCCTGTGCACATCTGCAAAGTGAATATTCTTTTGCTTGTATGTAACTTTATCACATGGTGTGTATGTTGCTAGTGTGAATCTGTTTTTCTCTGGACGTGTCTAGTCAAGGATTGCCTTTACTTGATTGTCTTTTTTTTTTTTTTTTTAGAAACCTGGTTTTGCATGTGCCTGTATTGGTTTGGCACTGTAGTAAAACATTGTCTTTTTGGGCGTAAATTGAAATTATGCTTGTATTAGCTTGGAATGCTTTGTTTGTAAAACTTACATGTGGCACAAAAAAAGATTGTTCCGTTTGCTAGTACATTGAGAAAGTCTAGAGAGCAAGTTGCATTCTATGGTGCGAAGAAAATGGCCTTCTTGGCTATTTTGTTCATTTTGTGCAGAATGTAGGAATTGTTTGCAGATTTTTGCCGTTGGATAATTTAAAACAATGACATGCTTGTTGACTGTCTTGCTGCTTGGTGAATGGAAATATTTTTAATTGCATGTAACTTCATTTCTATAGGTGTTTTTAAGGGTAAACGCAAGTGTCGGACTTTCATTTTTGGATACTCGCATTCAGAAAGAATATGGAAGTGAATACGGTGAGATGTGTGGACGGGCCGACCTTTTGGCATTTAGTTATTGACTTGCTCTGAAAAAAAAAAAGAATAAAAGGGCAAAAATGTTGGTAAATTTTTATGGTGGTTATAGAATAGTCTGTGTAATATAATATACAGTAGCCTCTCGCTATACGCAACCTGAAAGGACTAAGAAAATGTGTTTCATTTAACAAGAGTTCGGTTTACTCAGAGATGAACAAGGGTGAATAATCCAAGTATGAGACTGATCATGCTGGAGGCAGTTGTTCCTTTTAAAGCAGCAGTTCCATTTAACAGAATTCTAGTTACTCGGAGTGTACTGTATATGCAGCAGCTATAGCAATTTTTCATTTGTTATGAGAACTAGACACTGATACTTTCTCATATCTATCTTGTCTTAAATAGTTAGCCCTGGCTTCGTCTTATTCACCTTGTTTTAGTTTATAAAGAGAGGTTATGGAATTCTGGCAGCTAGTCGTATGACCGCACTCTCTAATGTGCAGTATTCCATTCGGCAATACCAATGGAACAGCTGAGAACCTCAGACTACCACTTTTGGGTTTTGAAATCACATGACCCACTTTATAGTTTTTTTTTTTTTTACGTGACCTTCCTTCAAAAAGGTGTTCCTGCGACTGTGACTGACATCAAAACTAGTGAAGCTAGTCGAAAATGGCCATTGCTGTAGAAATTGCCTTGAAAAGGCACACCTTTCAAGCAGCAGCGAGATTTCATTGCAAGCACCAATTTTCTTTTTGGGAATTCACAGGTCTTGCTCGCAGCTTTTCAATAGTATCGTGCATCTCTTTCCTGGCATAGTGTTCATACAAATGTAACCCACATTGGGTTGAAACGACGTTGGCAGCACTGAGAAAAATATCCTATCATGTACATACAAGCATAAGAAAAAGTAATTATGACAGTGTAACCATCCTTGTACATTCCTCAGTTATGTATTTTCCTGTGTGAAACGCCGGGTGTCCAGTCCCAGCAAAGCATCCTGACAATTATCAGAACACCCTTTTCACACATCCTGGCAATGTTCATGCCTGAAATGTTGTGCACAGTCATTGAGCTGGACATGCTTAGAGGGTATAAAAGTGTATTAGTTGGGAGATGTGGACAGCCACAGGGGCCTCGCAAAGGGTTTGGTCCTGGCAGAGATGCGAAGAGAATGCCAAACTTCCATAGATGACTTTTTTACTTTTCATGAAGCAATTCTTATGTTTCTCGTAGTCTCACAGGTATTGATGAAACTTTTGGCTTCTCAAGTGACATGTTGCAGTTCTGAAGACAGCTCCACTGAGACCACACCAAATCGCAACTTTAGTTGCAGACTGTGATAAAGCGGGGCTGCCTAAGCCTGGCCAGGGAATTTGGTGGGCAACGTCCATCGCCGCAGAATTCGCTGTGAAATTTTTGCATTCGCTGAATAAGTCTGCTGTTGGGCATGTCTTGGGCACGAGGTTGACAACTATACTTGTGAAGTGGAGCTTGGGTTAAGGGTTAATATTTATTTTATGTTTATTTATACATACTGCAGCCAATCATGGGCTATGGCAGGAGTAACGATAACATTAGATGTCAAGCGGAGATGAAAAATCAGTCATTGGCAAAGTGCAGATAAAACTAGGCAAAGCATTCTAATCTTCAACTGTTGCAGAAAAGTAGCTATATTTGTACCAGTCCGTTCTAGATTTAAGCGGCAAATGATTAAGACTATGCGAGCTACAAGTACAGGAAGGTTGAGCAAACTGGAAGTACACTCAAACCTCAATATAACAAACATGGATATGTAACAAAATATTAGGTGTAACGAAGTAAAGAAAAAATAGTCTTTCAATAGATGCAAGGTTGAGAATAACCTGTATAACAAATCTTTGGATATAACAAACTTATTTTCTTGCAAGATGCAACATTGTTATGATGAGGTGAAAGTGTACGGAGTAAAGTGGCCACAGCGGAGGGGACTCAATCAAGGCATGCATGAACTTAAATCTCGCGTGGTGACGTGTTGACATTGTAGTCAGACTTGGATTAGAGAGTTTGGAAGTGAGTGAGAAGCACCTATCGTAACGACGGTAGATAAAAGAGCTTTTTTTAACAGACTCAGTCCTGTTGACGTCGTGTTGATACCCTGTTGATATCGAATAAGCTGGCAACTACCACGTTTGTACGCGTGCAGTGCCAAAACCACGTGCCTTTGGTGTAACTGTGTAAGCTTGTGTGTGGAACACTCAAAACGAAATTTTGTGGAACATGGCTTCTAATAGTTGATGCTATTCAGGCAATGCATGGTCATGTGCTTTGTGTCACCGCGCGATGCAGGCTGCTCAACAGTTGGACACGAAACAAACTCGCGTGCTCGACCGACGGGAAAGAAAGGGCAACCTCAACGCCATCGCTATCGAGGGGTGGCGGGCTCCACGCTCGAACAGTGTGGTGAGATTTTGTGATGGCAGCCATTCAAGATGGTACCAAACCATGATAAAATTTAAAAAGCTCGGTAGATGAACGTATCTTGCTTACTAAATTGTAGAGGACTTTACTGCGTGCAATGTTTTTAGAACACTACCTGCCCAGTTCTTCCTGTCATAAATTGGAATCTTGAGCTTGGCACTATTTCGTAAATCTTCTTTATGTCAGATGGCACACAGAAAGGTAATTATTACAGAACACCTATGCATTTGTTTCTATAGACCTATGAGAGGGCACTGAAAGTTCATTTTTGTAGTGGGAATTTTTCGTAGAAGAAACTTCAGTGCAGTAGTAGTGTTGCCACATCTACAAAATGTTCTTTAGAATGGGAGAAGACCCAACATCATCGGAACAACATGCGCCATCATCATGTAACATCACGCTCCAATCCATTGCTTTTTTATTGGCAAAAATCCTGCATTACCATACGTGCACTCGCGAGTGTGCTCATCTCTTCCTTGTGGTTGGCCCAGGGCAGTCTCCCTGCAACAAGATCACTGTTTGGAAGAAGCATGCTGTATGCTATTTCCCTATTGGTTTCCTTGCCACGGTGGTCCAGTGGCTAAGGTACTTGGCTGCTGACTCGCAGGTCGCAGGATTGAATCCCGGCTGCGGCAGCTGCATTTTCGATGGAGGCGAAAATGCTGTAGGCCCGTGTGCTCAGATTTGGGTGCAGAAACATTAATGAACATGTACTATGCAAGAAGCTTCCCTGGGAATTGTGCAATAAGCTGCACCATCATGTAGTTAGTTTAATTCATTTCTTCAGCGTGCATTAATGTGCATCGCGAGAGAGCATGTGCATCGCGAGGGAGCAAGAACAGAAGAGAACCAACTTTATGCAGAACCTTTTGGTTGTAATTCAGCTTCTCTCTGCTAGAGTACTGCAAACTTGGATGGTCCACTGCTTGGTGGCCAAATGGTCATAAACTGGCGTGCACTTTTGTACTTGCTCATCAGTTTCTATAGATCTATTCTATGTTTGTAAACAAAAGTAGGCGCCGTTGATATATGTAAGTCTGTTGTAATGACGTCGCGGGGCGTGGACTCCGCCCAGCTGTCCCAGCCAGAAGCGCACTACCACCCCCTGTGATCACATGACAACAGGCGCAGCAGAAGCAAAAGCTGCCTTTGAGCACGGCGCGTTGGGACGCCTCCCGCATGCTTACAAGCGGCGGTCAAAATAGAAGTAGTTGCAGTTGATGAGCCCTGTTGATGTGTAGCTCTAGTTTTGAGAACCTCATCAAAACATGAGGTATCTTGAGGGTGAAAATGTGGCTCATTTGCGAAATGTCATCGCCGTTGCGACAGTCTACGTGGCGTGTCAATTTGTCAACTTTGTGAACTGTCACTTTGTAACAGCAATATACATTACACGTGTACATTTTAATTTTATCTTAATTTGTTAACTAATGCAGAAGTGACAGACCTAGTTCAGTAAGAAGTTCTAGGATTCAATATGGAAATGCTCTGTGTAAAAATACACATCCACGAGTCGTTTCGGTAAGTCCTCGTGTAAAATAAATCTGCTGAAGAAGTTATTCATGCAAACGATCAGGGGCAATCTTGGCGACACTCATCCTCAATACGCTTGCGATAATGCTTCAACTACATGCTGGAGAAATGCAGTTACGTACTTGTCAGGTCCATGGCCTAATCAATTTGCTTAAACCGAGGCTGCTAGATGTGTACAGGCCATAAACAGACTCGCCAAGTTTCCGATTACTGTTTTTCCGTAAGTTCTGACCAACGTGAAAAGCTCGTGAAGCGCACCACAACCAGAACAGCCCTGCCTATACACGGTTCGTCATTGTAGCTGTATACAAACAGGAAAAGCATAGTCTTGGTCGACGAAGAAGGTGCTTAACAGCGCAAACGACAGGAGGGGATAGAAGAGACCAGAACAGAGCGCTGTTAAGCACCTTCTGTCGTTTGTGCTGTTAAGCACCTTCTTCGTCTACCATGCAGCACCAACCAGCTCAATCAAGCACCTTGTTATAGTCTTGGTGGTCCGTTCGTTTGGTGCTGCTTTGATTAACTGTGTCCATGCAGACAGACACACATGCTTTATGACCGAGTGACAGCCTTAGTTTACGCTTTGACACATCCATGATTTCTGCAGTTCTATCAACAATGGCAATCGCAAAAAATTCTTTGCACTTCTTCGCACAGGGCTATGCTACCCACAACGTTCACGTGCTCCGAGATAAATATGCTTGCTATGCCTTCATACAAGGCTTAATTCCAAACGCAGTGCAGCACATTACAATGACAAACCTTTTACAGATCTAATCATCTTTGCTTCGTAAGCTGCTCCAAAACATAACCGATAAGCGGTCATAGTAGGCAAGTTATCGCGTGGCTAATCTTTGTTGCAAGGATTTTTGTAAACAGAAAATTGAAAAAAAAAAAAGAAATCTTGGCCAATCTTACTCCTGGGTTCCCACTCAAATCGTCGTGAAAGCTGGTCGGTGCACCATTTTTTCTTTGCACGACGACAAACAGCACACGCACCAGTGGAAACACAGCAGCAATTGGGGTAGGCGCAGAGGCTTTTGCCTACCATGCGAAACTAAAGGCCCCAGGACAGCGCCACCACATTTTCGTGACGTATGTTCGGAGAAATTAGTCTATACATTCATGTCGGTTCATGTCAAACAAATCTGCTTGAGGTATTGTTTGTCTTGGAAGAAGGGGCCAATGAAGCATTTTCTTTAAAACAAGCCTTTTGTATAGATGGGGCCCTTGGCTGTACACAAGTTTGCGAGTTCTTGCGGTTCAAGGGGAAATGAGCATGTAGGGCCATTCATATTTTCACCAACTTTGAATCGGCCATACTAAAAAAATGTCCGACAAGTTTGACAAGCACTTGACAATTGCTGCTGCACTCTTGATGAGACGTTGGGGATCACTGGGCTGACTTGGTGCTGTGCTTGGGAAATTATAGGCATCGGTTTTTACATGGATCATGTCATGAAATTTGTTCCACGCCTGCTTAGACGGGGGCAAGAAGGTGTCTGCGGTTAGAAACCTTTGTGGTATGCAGATGGTGGTCAGTTTTTTTTTCTCAGCTCCACAATTTTGCGCTGGGGATTTGCTCCTGTTGGAGCGACTGTCAATAAAGTATTTTAGAAGTTTTTGACAACGAAAAAGGGCTATGTGAGAAACCCGTACAGCATTGTGGTGAGCAAGAGATTGGCTTATTTATCAGGATGCGTCAGTGCATACACTACTCCATCTGTCGCATGGTATTCAGCCTCACTCATAGGGGTGATGGTTCTCGACAAGAATTGCCAGCATTTTCAATTTCTTCTTTTTCTATTTCCCTTTGTAAAAAAAAACATTTTGCCCTCCCGATCATGTGAAGGTGGCTTCTTGTGAATTGTTCAGCCGCATCTAGATTGAGGTGTTCAACATGGTGCTTCTAACGGTGTCAGAAAATGTTGGATATGTGTACTGCCATGGATGTAAACTGGTTTGGACAGAACTAGGTGTACATTTTCCTGAATGTAATAAACTTAGTTTTGTTTTGGTCATGCTATTCATTTTGGATGGTGTCGCCATAAAAGGAATAACATGAGGAGGTGCTGAAGTAAAAGTTCAAACCGGGAGTGCAAATATATTTCCTTCATAAATTGCAAAATTATTCATTTGACAAGTTATATGAAAGGGAAAACGTGCATAATTTTATTTGGCGAGTAACGTATAAAAATCTCATCGGGAACAATTAAATATCTTGTGGAAATGGCACTGAAAATTAAATATAATAGGTGCAGATCAGTGTAAAAAAACTGGTATGCATACAATGTCACACTGTAAAGTTTTGTGTTTTGCTGTCAGATTTGCAAGTACAGTTCTCTTTTCATAGACATTGAGATCGAAAGGAGACAATAATGATCTAAATCTGTATACAAAGAGTTTTAGAGGAAAATGGGAGAAAAAAAATATTGGGATTAGGGAAAAAAGGATTAAAAGCTTATCTTGTAATTTTAGACTACGATAGAACCCTCACGTGTGGTAGAGTTTTATGGATGCTATAGTAATGGTTAAATTATCTGGAAAACAATCAGTGAAAACGCTAATGCGATTGAGTGGAAAAGAAGTGCAAGTATATAGTCGCAGCACGAGTAGACAGGTAAAAGGAAAAATATATATTTGTACAAGCGCTCTGTTGATGTCTTCATGCTGCTACCATATAGCTTCTAAAAGAACCAACTCTCCTTAATGAAGCTTCTTCTACTACAGCTGTAGATGCCCACAATTTCAACAGACAGTGCCCTATTAGATATGATACCCATCTCAAAGATTGCTGCTTTGATGCTTGCCAACAAGTTATGAACAGATGTCCTTATTATTATGAAAAAATTCTGGATTTCCTTCACCAAGCTTGTGAGATTGTGTATACATAGTCTGACATGTGTCTTCGGAAACAGGTTAGCTTAGCCAAGAAAATTGAGCCAAGTAAAAGGTGGCCTCCGGGCTTCTGTACTATAGGCAGTGTAGTAAATGTCACCATAACCTTTGTGATGGACTTTATTTTTTTTTTTGCATCTTCAGGAGCGTATGCAGTACATACAGGCCTTCTTGAAAGCAGAGTATTCCAGAAATGAATTCGGAATAGTGCTGGGCCAGTGAAAATATATTTTCTGAGTGAGGCACTTCAAATTTCAGAAATAAAGGGAAGCATTAAATACTTTGTTGAGCCTCTTTAATAAAGGCAGCTTTTATGTGTGATTCATCATTATCATCAGCATATCATGTGCCCTCTGTACTTCAAGGGCCTCTTCCATCCATCTCCAATTAACCCTACCTTGCACAATCTCATTACATTTTATGTCTGCAAAAATTAATTTTTTTGTGTGGGACTAAAAGGAGGTGCCTTATGGTCTCTAACATTATGGCCACACATGCAGCCTGGGTCTTCTGTTGCAAAGTGGTTCTGCTGGCTTGACTATATCGTGACCAGTGGCATGGTTTGCATTCATCTTGTTGCTTGCATGGCAGTTGTCCTGGTACTCTGGATGTGGCAAGGCTGGTCTATTGCAAATACCAAGGCTGCTGTGTTTTATAGTAATGTGAAGCTTTCAGAAGTACGGTGCTCCACTGTTCACTTGTTACAGTTCCTTGTTTTTTGTTTTTTTCCTTTTTCTCTCTTTTTCAGGAAGATCAGCAGCTGGAATGTCTCCAGCTACATCTGAGCCCAGGCTTTGTGGCACACCAAAGGTAATGGCTGTGCTTTGCTTCTGTGTGTGTGTGTGTGTGTGTGTGTATAATATGTATATATATATATATATATATATATATATATATATATATATATATATATATATATATATATATATATATATATATATATCGAAAAACTTCTGCAGATGCAGCACAAGTGTATTACCCAAGGAAGCTGTAGTATAGTTGTGTGGTTTTTATTGATGTTTGATTTTGCGAATACAGTCGTCGTCCGATTTCCCGGACCCTCAAGGGACCGCGAAAATGTCCGGAAAGTTGGGCAGTCGCATACTTTGCGTAAAGTTGTGTAAAATATTACTCTCCCAGTGTGGCTAAAACAGTGATCCAACAGCTATCAGAGTGATGTGATAGCTGTCTCAGTTGCTTATGGCTTTCATGTTTGTACTCCCATGCAAGAGTTTCCTACTTCGGTCAATTTCATTGTACTCCCCTGCCTGAAAAAAAAAATAATAAAAGAGAAAAAAAAATAGACGGGCTCCCTTAGTATTGTTCAGAATTACTGCACGAATGTTTTGGTGATGAGATTTTGTGAATATTCTTTTAGAGTCCCAAACCCAGGTTCCCCTACGGTCACTTACATGAATTTGACCCTTGCGGTACCAGTCAGTTTCATCAAAGTAGCAAAAATTAAAGTTGGACGTGAATTGCAGCGTGGTTTTGATTAGATTTATTCCTCCAAAATCCACGAAAAAATTTACTTGCACGTCCTGTGGTCTTTTAAGGCCGCCATGACTCCGACGACGCGTCACAGGCGTTCCAGGTCTTCTGGTGCAGAGATGTGGGTGGACCACAAGCCAGCTGGTACCGTCGATACCGGTAAGATTTTTGCTGCATTTCGCTAAGGGCCTCTTGAATCAATAGTTTGCGTGCAACCATACTTGTAAATGCTCGGATGAGAGATGAAACGAGTGTCGAAAAACATTGTGAAGCACATACATTTACAAGCACGAATCTCGACCAACTGCCTCAAGCTTCTACTCTAGTGCATGCAACCAGTCCTGCTCATTCATTCAATACAATTGCTCAGTACAGACACACTTCTCGCAGTTGCCTAAATACATTATGGGAAGTTTGAGGTCCAAGAATTCTTTTGAGGCCTCATTTTAAGCTGCTGTCTGATAAAAGTTTAGCAAACTTTTGTTTATGGAGATGCATAATTTAAAGAAAAAAAGTCATCCCCACCTGTGAGGTTTTGAGTGCAGTTGGAAGGCTTTTACAACAGCTATCAGCGTTCAAGTAGAAATTAGTTATGACCATTGTTGCCTTTATTGGTGGGCACAGATGATGTCATGTGGCACAGTATCGAGATGAGTGCAGATTCCTGTGAGGGGCCTCGTTCTGCAGTCGTCATAAAATTGAGACCAATGGTAGTGGTCTGTGCTAGAATAGTGAGCTCGCTTTCTTTCAACGATAAGACTGACAGTTAGAAACACTCACAACTACCATAACAAAAGCTCACCCTCTACGATTTCTCGCATCAGCATTGAAAAACGAAAGCATAGTTATTAAGATGGCTGTCATTGACCTCGTGGCTGCATATTCACATGTTTCGTGGTGTCTCTGTCTAGTCTGTTGTCGGCTTAGCGGTCAACCTTGCTGGTGCAGGCGCGGTGATGCAGCCAGTGATGAAGAAGAAGAAGTCGGTGGGCAAGCTGGGTGTGAAGGACGTCACCAAGGGGGCGTCAAAGTATGCACTGTTGCACCAGGAGCAAGATGCAGGTGGCGATGTGGAGGAACAGCTCTACAAGGTGAGGGCTGTCGGCATTTTCACGTGACACCCCTCCCACTGTTTTCACCCAGCCAGTCGGGACTTGGGTTTTGTTTTTGTTTTGTTTTTTTCAGTACAAAACAAGCTTAATGGAAAGCGGAGACTGCATAGCGAGAAACAATAACATGGTCAACTCAATGTTTAATAAATGCAGTGTGAATTAGTGAAGAAGTCGATGAAGCTGGTTTGAAGGGACACTAAAGTCTAACAACAATTTATGTCAGAGTGAAAGCTCAATGTATGGCAACGTCTAAAACAGCTAATATTATCAACAGCAGTGCCCTACTTGCCGAGAAATTAAGGTAAATGCACAAGAACACATGCACTACGATGGGACATTCGCAAGATGATCCCTATTGCGTTACAGGTACCGCCTACAGTTAATGACTAGTAATTGAACTAGCTGCACTAAATGAACAATTTTTCGTGCATTAAGAGACGTAATAAAGTGCTGCTTGTTCACCGAGATTCTTGTTGAGGGAGTGGGGGACGAGACATCTGAAAACAGCGACGAAAGCGTGCGCCGACCTGCTTGCCGAAGCCCTTACGAGAATAGAAGCTTTACAAAGTTTTTTTTTCATGAAAAGCAATGAAAATGCAGACGCTTGGGCAGGCACCCACCCTGTGGAAAATTGGTGGCATGGGACTGCCACTTCTAAAATTAAGGTCATCCCCTTTTTTTTGTGTGTGTGTTTGAATCCAAATGCCATGAATGTACTTTTACATTTGCATAATATGGCTTTGTACAGGCAGTTGTTTTTGAAAATAAAGGCGCTCATTTGAGCCTAAGCACTGTAATACATTCACATTATCGCTTCCTGGGTCAGGTATAAGATGGCCAAATGTGTTTAAGGAGTGAAGTGTTTGTTGCATGATTATACAAAATGCCACCAAGACAGATGCTGCTGTTATTAGAGACAAAGTAGGCTGGTATGTATCCTAACCAGCCATGTCCAAATCATATGGCTTAGGCCAAATTTGTGATTAAAATTAAGAAGACTCAGGCCTATATAAATCTATGAGTTCTTGCTAGGACTTTTGGTAAGGATTCATACCATAAAATCGAAGTAGCTGCAGTGTATTGTAGGCTTTCAACAACTCGCGAATGTGCTTGTTTGATGTTTGTTTTCACTCGTTAGGGAGACGTGATCCCTTCCATGACTGGTGGGGCTCAAGTGGTCTTCAATGAAGTGGAAACAGTGAAGCACTTGTCGCCAACTTCGAGTCAGCTCAGGTTTGTGAGGCGGCGTTTGAGTTTGTTCGCATGTGAATGTTTGTGTATGCGTTCCTGTCTGAATCTGAAAGAAATATCCTGATCTAATCGTACTGTGTTTCCCCATATTTTTAGCAATTGCATTTGATAATAATCAAAATTAAATTATATTATCATAGCCCTTTTAAGATAGGCTTTGATTCTAGGTATATACATAGTAAATAGGATTGGATGATTCAGTATATACTATAATCTAAAATTTTCTCTTAGGATACCGAGGACAAATGTGATATATTATGTCAACATTGCACCCACCAGTTTCAGAATAGCGCAGCAATCTCAAAGCTTATGTGTGTGTTTACGACAGGCATTGATACTCATGTCATGGCTGGCATTATTTAGTGCTAGTGAAGGAAAGGAATACGTTACGTATTTACATTCCCGAGAACACCTGTCCACACAATTGAATGAGTATATTGATTAGAATAGCTAGGGCGTTTTTCAAGACCCTGGCAAACGGTAAATGACGAGGGGATGGGGTTATTGCATTGTTGACACCTCTATTCGACATCTTTTACTGCATGATGTATGCATATACAGTCTATAATATGTACTAGTATTCATGTTTGTTTTATTTCTGTTCACTGCAGGAGTATAGTGCTTACGAAGCGAAATGGGACAAGTTAGGGCTAAGTAACCCACCTAGTTTTAGTTCCACCATTCTCCGCTCGGGTCACATCGGCGTAATTTCGTCTCGGAACACATCAATCAGAGCCAACATCATCTTTACAAATCAGATTCATTGCATTATGATGTGATTATCTCGAGCAGTTGCAAATATTTGTCGTTAAAAAAATGTCGCGTTTTGAATCTGTAAGTGTTGTACATTGATCATGAGAGCCTGGCACTGTACATTTTCATACTGAAACTAAGCTTTCTGGCCTTTTTACATTTGAAGACAGGTGTGTTTCAACTAAGCATCAAGGATATTTAGTTTAGTATTTGTAAGCTTTTCACTCCAACAATGTAAGTTGACCATGCATGTGCTAGAGTGATTTGTACACGATGCTGTGCGTGAATCTGCTGATATGTTGCTGCTTGCCTAACACAATTTGCAAATGTCTATGTCTTCTTGCAGGTGCAATCAGTGAGAAGTAAGCACCCACAAGCTTTCCTTCTTTCTGTGTGTGCTCACGTTAACTTTGGGAGCTCCAATCCTAAGAGCGTATTTTTCATTTCTTTCTCAATTATAGGAAGCGGAGCAATGGACGAGCAGCACCTGATGAGGATGACGACTACGTGTCGGCTCGTGTATGTGTGAATTTCTGGAGTTCATACCTCAGTTTTGTTGGCTTTGCTTTGCTGGGTTGCTGCTTATACACTCAAACATCATTATAATAAAGTTGCATCTCACACGAAAATAAGTTTGTTATATACCAAAATTTGTTGTAAAGGTTTATTTCTTGCAATATGAAACTGTTTTTCATTTACTTTGTTATAATCGATATTGCATTATATCTGTGTTCATTATATAGACGTTTGAGTGTACCACATTTACATTATCTCATTTTTGTTCTTTCTTTTTTTCAGTGCTCAGTGTCCGTTGAAGGTCATCCTCATCCTTCTGTGATAAAGTAAGTGCATCGTATTGGCTGAGCCTGTCGTACTTTTTGAGATAATAATTGCAAACGTGAAACGTGAGTGCAAGAAACATAGGAGAAACCATTGAGGAAGGTTGTCGGTCTAAGCAAAAAAGCAAACTGCCAAGTGTGGACGTTTGTGATTGTCAGTTTGCTGTGCAAGATTTCAAAGAGGGCTTGCAAAAATGTTCCGACAGTGTTTGCACCACCCACCCGTGGCAGCACAAGACGCCATGTAGGAAAAACATAGCCTTCTATATATTTTAAAATGATGACTAACTTGTTTACGAATTTTAGTTCACAGAATGATAGGCATTGATGTAGTATCAATTTGCATTAAAATACTCTAGTTTGAACACTTGTCTTAACTAGGCATGTACGTCTCTTTGAATGTTTGTAGGACTCTGCTAATGGACAATAATGGGCAAGGTTATTTAGTGTTTATTTATTTCATTTTCTTCAATACCGTCAAAGCTCAAAGGCATTACAAAAGAGAATGGATAACAATATATGCAGTGAACAGAATGAAATAAAATGATGAAGTTGCTAGCAGTATATCTGACGGACACCAGCAGCTTTATATGCAATTTAAAATGATCTGTTTGGCAACAAAAGTGGGCAGATGGTTCCGGTCATTCAACGTGCTTGAAACAGAGGTACCATAGCTGTACGGGAAAGCATAACACATTCATTAGTTCTTTTATAATCAAATCTGTCTAATACGTAGAATTGCATAAAAATAAGATAATGTTTGAGCTATGGATCAGGATAGATATTATAAAAAAGAGCTTCTGTACTCATTAGTTGGGCTACCACTTATGTACCTCCTTCACTTCTCGTTACAGACGATCAAGAGTGTGAAACCTTTGGAACGTCTACGTCATGTTGGCCTGTGCCGATTTTACTGCTGTACATAACTGCGACAAGGATCAGCGTGTCCTAGCGATTCGCAATTAATTTTATTCTTCAAATAAAGTGTTTTTGAGGATGAAGTGTCTCTTCACTGAGATCAACTAAAGTGATCATAAGTGCTACCATGTTATTGACAAGAAACAATGTGAATGGTTTGTCATTGTGTATCACTTGGGATCAGTGCATGTTGCATCGCTTAATACTGTTGATTGCAGCATTGTACTTTCGCTCTAATGTGGAGATACATTAGAATGTAGCGTGGCTATAATGGGCTTGAGCGTCACATATGGCGACATTTGGCTGCCCTTGGTGTGGTTAAATCATTCGTCCTACGATTACTGCTTTGCATTACTTGGTTTTCTTGGGATCGTTATTCAGTCAAGCAGGCATGTAAAGTAAGTACTGGATTCTCAAATAATTACATTTATAGCATGGTAGTAAACAATCTGCACTTCCTAAGCCAACGTGTGTGGCCGTTTGTGCACTGGCACTGATTAAAGAGGTCCTAAATAGATCGGAGAGCTGTGATACTGGGGCATCATATTGTAATACCACAGGGGAAGATAAAACAAATGGGAACAATCAGAGGAAGGTCATCAGTCTTCATAAGTGATATGCTAACCGCAATCATCAGTAGCATAATCACTTGTGGTACCGATGCTATTGATTATGCTTCCGATTATGGTGATAAATTTTAGCAAGCACTTGATTTACTACCCATGCAACATAGTGTGCTCTGGCATAGTGTCATGTTCAACAGGGGCACACCATAATGTGCAGAGGGGCATTGAGGACTGCCTTTATTTTGCCCTAAAAAGTGGCCAGAAGGGGCCGGGACACTATGCCGATACTTATATATGTACCGTATTTTCTCGGGTAATCCTCGCACTCGCATAATTCTCGCACCCCCTCATCGCCTGAGAAAAACACGATTTTTTTTTTCCTCGACTAATTATCGCACCGCCGAAAACTGCCGCGATAATGTCGTCTGCTTGTTCCAGCCACTGGATGGATGGATGGATGGATGGATGTGGCTGTACCCTTTAGATCGCGCGGCGGCTCACGCCACCTAGCCGTAATACTTAGTGAACTAACCATTACATTTATCTTTTTTTTTCCTTTAAATAATGAAGTTGAAGATTCGTACTTCGCAGTGAAGGGTTTAATTTTCACTCGTGCCTTGACTTTAGCCACCAATAAGATAACCGCCTTCTAGTTAGGTCTACCCGCTTAAAGTCTATTTTGCCCTCGCTGTCCCTAAACCCCAGTGCTTTGAAAAACTCTGTGCCATCATCCCGAACTATAGGGTGAAGCCCTTTACAGAACATTATCAAGTGTTCAGCAGTTTCTTCTTCCTCTCCACACGCACTGCATACTGTGTCTACCCCTTCGTATTTGGCCCGATATGTCTTGGCTCGCAGTACTCCCGTCCTGGCCTCAAACAGTGGAAAACTACCCCGAGTATTATCATAGATTCTTTCCTTGACAATTATCTGCTTAAAAGTTCGATAGATCTCTAGTGCGGACTTCTTAATCATGCCCATTCTCCACATGTCAATCTCCGTTTCCTTCACTTTCTTCTTAACCGATAGTTCTTTTTGGTTTGGCCACCTGCTGTTTTCTAAGTATTTACCAGTCAACTTCCTGGTTCGCTTCCTCCATTTTGTATCGACATTCTTCATGTACAAGTAGCTGAAAACCTTCCTAGCCCAATGCTCCTCCCCCATTTCTCTCAATCGCTTCTCAAATTTTATCTTGCTGCTAGCTTCCCTGCCCTCAAATGATGTCCATCTCATATCACCTTGTACTCCCTGATTTGGTGTATTCCTGTGAGCTCCTAAAGCAAGCCTACCTATTCCACGATGCTTAATTTCTAATCTTGCTTGAACTTCTGATCTCATGCACAAGACCGCATTGCCGAATGTCAGCCCAAGAACCATGACCCCTTTCCATATTCCTCTCAGAACATCATACCTATTGTAATTCTACAGTGCCCTATTTTTCATGACTGCTGCATTCCTGTTACCTTTGGTCGTCACGTATATTTTGTGTTCCCTCAGATACTCGGTCCCATTCCTTATCCATACGCCCAGATATTTGTATTTATCTGTTATCTCTAGCGTGGCCTCCTGTATTCTAAGCTCACTACCTTCGTTGTCATTGAAAATCATGACTGCTGATTTTTCCTTACTGAATCTAAACTCTAACCTATCTCCCTCATTACCGCAGATGTCCATCAATCTCTGCAAATCTTCCTTGTTGTTGGCCATTAGCACTATATCATCTGCGTACATTAATGCTGGTAGTGCCTGATCAATAAGTTTTCCTTGTTTGACTAAAGAGAGGTTGAAGCCCAGTCCACTTCCCTCTAATTTTGCCTCTAATCCTTGTAGGTACATCATGAATAATAAGGGTGACAGGGGGCACCCCTGCCTAAGCCCCTGTCTTACCTCTGCAGGCTTGTATACCTGTTTTTCCCACTTTATAACTACCTTGTTACCTTTATAGCTACCCTTTAAAAGATTAGTGACTACATGTTCCATGCCTAGTGTGTCCAGTATTCCCCACAATTCCTCTTGAACCACGCTATCGTACGCTCCCTTGATATCCAAAAATGCTAGCCACAGGGGCCTGTGTTCCTTTTCTGCTATTTTGATGCACTGCGTCAGTGAGAACAGATTGTCTTCCAACCTCCTGTGTTTCCGAAACCCATTCTGCAGTTCCCCCAGCACCCCCTCATCCTCTATTCATGCCTGCAGTCTTTCCTTTATAATCTGCATCGCCAGCCTGTAGACCACTGATGTCACTGTTATAGGACGGTAGTTGTTTATGTTAGATTTGTCCCCCTTTCCTTTATAGCTCATGCTCATCCTGCTAAGTTTCCATCCATCGGGAACTTCACCATTGATTATTATTGGGCTCACTGCATCTCTCAAAGCCTGCTTAGACTTCCGGCCTAATGTCTTTATCAGCCTAATTGGAATGCCATCTGGGCCTGTTGATGTACTACTAGGAACCCTTTTCTCAGCCCTTTCCCACTCTCATGAAAATGGAGCCATTGCACCACTTGATTCGTCCTTGTCTATTGTGGTGCATAAAGTACTTCTTTGTTGAAAATTTTCTGTCACCCTTGTTCTTATATACTCAATAGCTTCGTCCCCTTCTAGCCTAGCACCTTGGGCTGTAGTTATAAAACTCCGCTCTAGGCTCGTCTCATTTCTTAGGGAGTTTAGATGGTTCCAAAATTTCGCAGCTGCCTTTCTATCTTTTTTATGTACTTCTGCCAGCCACTGAGCTCCCTTTCTTCTAATCTTTTCATTGATCAGAAGGGATGCATCCCTTCTACAGCTTAGAAAGGTTTCCCATTTTCTTTCAACATCATCTGTCGGTTCACCCCGCTGCTTAGCATGTCTGTGTTCCCTAGAGGCTTCCTGACGTTTTGCTATGGCTCTCTTAACTTCCTCATCCCACCAACCTTTGGGTTTGTGTCTTCTTTGCCGGGGTGACTTGTCACGCGTCTTAGCAAGCTCTAGCTCAAAGAGTCTAATTTGATTCGTGTATGTCCACACTGTCTTATTATCCTCCGTGATTACTTTCTCAATTTGTTTAGTGGCTATTTCAATTTGCTTTTCTGGATAAAAATTTTCCTATAGTTGCTCATCTTGTCTCCTTCCCACTTTCACTGCTCTTCCAAAACTTAGCTTGATACGTTTGCGATCACTACCCAGACTTCTGGAGCCACCTTCATCTATGTGCATTCCCCTGAGCTTATCATACATCCTATGTGACAGCAGTGCATAATCTATCGTCGACTGCAGCCTTCCTACCTCCCATGTTATTTGCCCTTCACACTTCTCGGTACTGTTGCAAATGATCAAATCAAGCCTTTCACACATATCCATGATCATTTTGCCTGTCGGGTCGGTATACCCATCTATATGTGCGCATTCATGTCTCCTAGTTTAATTATCTCGCACTCTCTTCCTAACTCCTGAATGTCTTTTGATATACACTCTACCATTGCCTGGTTTTCCTCTCTGGCCTTTGCTCCCGTCCACAAGTACACGAAACCAAGGAGTGTCATTTGACCTGGCACTTTCCCTTTTAGCCATAAATGTTCCTTGCACTCCTGCTTGACCCTTTGCCAGTCTGTACTTTTATGAATGAATGCCCCAATACCACCCCCCTTTCTGCTGCCTTCTGTTCTATTACAATATTCCCATGCGTAGTCCAGATTGTTTGGAGGTTGTTCCATGTCCCTGAGATGTGTTTCTACAAAACCGTATACCATCGACCTCTCTTCCCTTAGCTGTTCTTCTATCTCTTCCCACTTCAGCCTCTTCCTACCACCCTGCATGTTAATATACGCTATGTCTGAATTGGCTCGGCGCTCGTGGCTACGTCTATGCCCCGGACTCTACCTATCTTAGATATTGGGGCCACTTTGGAATCGTATCTGTCCATACCACCTGTCGAAGAGTCTCCCTGGTTGTTTTCCTCGTTACTAGCTATCCTGAACCCCGAAGGGCTCACTTGCCCACCAAAAAAGCTACTGCGCGTCCTGCAAGTCGCCAACCCACCTCATGACCTAGCCGCCCATCGAAGTGAATTCTGTCTCGTTGAAAACCACCCCACCTATGCACCTCTCTGTTTATTACCACCACCTCAAAGCCTTTCTCTCGACTCATCCGCCATATCTCTTGGTTTGCGTTGGCAACCGCTCTTTGCAGGTTGCTATCACGCACCGGTACCTCCGGTATCGTGCATATCACTACCTGTACCTTAGGAGAAGTGGCGCGCATGTCATCGACGCCTTTCGCCAGTGTGGCTGCTAGTCCTGCTGTATCTTCATTTAGGACATCGTTTAAACCGCCTGAAATTATCACGAGGTTTCGTCTATCAGCTGTTGTTTTGAGTTTTGCGCTCGCTTGCCTCATGACTGCTTCAAGCTTGCGTCCTGGGAACGCCCCTACTGCAACCCTCTTGTCACCTCTTACCTTCTCTTTGATGGCTTCTGTGCATCGATTTAAATTCGAGTCCCCGGCGATTATCACATGCTGTGACTTTTCAGCTGGAGCGTCCTGCACCTGGGGGCTACTTGCACCTGTGACGCCGGCTGCTTTGTTCCCTCCCAGCCCCACCACTTCCTCGCTGAAGCTGGGCCTTGCGGCAGTTGAACCGGCTAAACCTGTTTTTTCCAAACTTGCTTGCTCTTTTTTCTCCACCGTTCTGGTTGCCGATTCCCTACTGTTCTCTCCGTAGGCCGCTTCTTTGTTCAGCTTCGCTAGTGCTTCCTCGGCGGACTTCAGCCTTTCTCCCATTGCCCTCGTTTTCTCTTGCTCTGTCGCCAACGCAGTCGCGAGCTCGGCGATTCTCATCAGCAGTTCACTCTGGGCAACGATCATTTTCTCCATTTTTTACTCGACCTCACATTGCCTACACTTCGCGTCAGCCTCTTCTCTATCCGCTTCTACGCTTGGGTCCACTTTCAAACCCACTCCACATCCTGAACACTTTAGAGTCTTTTTAACCATGTTAACCATGTGTTTCTGACACCAATTGTCCCTATACTCGATAATTACTAAACTCGAGCCCTGCACTACGAAAAAAAAGAAAGTCTAAGCTCTACTGCAAAAATTTGCGTGTCCAATGTACGCGCACCTCCCCCACGGGGTGGCAAAAGAAAGAAAAACAACAACAAAAAAATTCAAACACACACACCCGCACTAACTAATAAATACCTGGTGACTGGCCCCCGAAAAAGCCGTACCATAAAATAAGTGCTACGAAGATTTCAACCGCTGCCTTATAATTATAAAGACAAGCTCAAAGCATGCAAAAACACTTATCTGCGCAGTCGATCCGGAGCGCTCAAAAAACACGTCCATCCACCGTGACAGCCCGAACTGATGATGATAGCGCGCGCCATCTGGCGTCTTCTCTTAAGCATCAAATGTACTATAGCACGAGGATTCAAGCCAAGCCGAAGTGACCAGTGCGCGTTGCGGCGTGGTTTTGTTTGTTGTGTCGGTAATCTTGGCACGTTATGGCAAAGCCTTCCACAGATACGTCAGCTCCTTTCTCGAATCCAGGAAGGCCACGTTCAATATCAGAGACCTCAAGTCCTCTCCCATAGCACTGGGCCCTAAAGGCACGCCGCAAGGAGCTGTGATGTCTCCGCTTCTCTTTAACGTCGCTATATGCAAGTTGTCTACACTGCTATCTAACGTGAAGGGCATCAACCATACCCTTTACGCTGATGATATTACCATCTGGTGTCCCGGATGTAGCGAAGGGGAAGTCGAGACTGCACTCCAGGAAGCCATCGATAAGACAGAGCTCTTCCTTGCTGGCACAGGGCTGAGGTGCTCCTCGAGCAAATCGGAGCTGCTTCTATACAGGCCCAATAGAAAAGGAGCCAGGCCAAAAAACTGGAAGCCTTTATCAGAGGTAGACATTGTACTTCACACCGGAAGTGGCACCCCCATTCCGAGAGTGGACGCTATTTGAGTGCTGGGCATGATTATAGAGTCGCATGGGTACAACGGACAAACCATCGCTAAGATTTCAACCAAGACCGAGAACATGATCAGGTTGATTAATAGGGTTTCCAACAGAAGGGGGGGGGGGACTCAAAGAAGACAATCTACTGAGGCTCTTTCATGCATTCCTCATGAGCCACATAACATGCGTTGTTACCATGCACTCTTGGTATGGATTCGAAAAGAAGAAGCTGGAAACTCTGATCAAAAAAAGCGTAAAGAGGTTGTTGGGCACCCCCGTGCGAACAAGCACTGAACGGCTTATGCAGCTAGGAGTTCATAACACCATAGATGAGATCATTGAAGCCCAAGAGACTGCACAGCTAATGCGCCTGTCGTCTACGCCGGCTGGTAGGAAGATTCTGTCCGTCCCAGGCCTTAGTCCGGCGCTCGTAGAGGATTGCCGTTTTCAACTACCGGATGAACAGCGTACTGCCATCCAGGTCTCTCCGTTTCCGCGAGACGTCCATCCTCAGCACAACGTAGGAAGGCGCCGGGCTAGGGCCATCACACTTCTGAAAAACATCAGGAACGATCCTCCTTCAGTTTGTTTTGTCGATGCCGCTTGATATGGTCGCTCAGCTAGGTTTTCTGTTATTTCCGTCAATCATATGGGCTCTGTTATCAATGCTGCGTCAGTTAGGGACTCTACTCTCTCAAGAGCCGAACAGTTGGCTGTAGCTCTTGCCCTTTTGGATGACAGTAGATCGCTAATCTTCACCGACTCAAGGTCAGCAGTCAAGGCTTTCGCCTCTGGTTCCGTCTGTACTGAAGTACTTAAACTACTTGAAAATAGGACACTTTCTCCACATACCATTACCTGGTTTCCTGCACATCTCGAACCCCTACTGGACTCTCAGGTAAACCTGAATGTCACTGCTCACTCCCGGGCGCGCGCACTAACCCTCTGCGCTGGGGAGGACGTAGGTCCGCAGGTTGGCAGTGAGATGTTCAGGGACGCTTTACTTACATTCAGTGAAGTGGCTAAACACTACCAGTTGAGTAGGCGGTCATTTGCTCCACCACACAACAAGTTGTCTAGACCTCAAGCCATCACGTTCAGAATGCTCCAGACCAGGTCCTATCCAAGCCTATTTTTCCTCGGCATAGTCTCCTCAGAGGCTTTTGACTCTACCTGTCCTGATTGTGGCGAGGTTAGTGACTTAGCACGTATGCTCTGGCAGTGCCCCTCGTTACGGGGCCCAAGTCGGCTCACAGAAGAAGATTGGGATTCTGCCTTACAAAGTTCAGAGTTGCTACCACAACTACGGGCTGTCCAGAGAGCCCACGACGCGGCGGTGAGGCTAGGCCTCCCCGTTCCTACGTGGGAGCGGCCCGCGACGTTGCTCTAAAGGAGCAGCGTTTCTCAGGACCCCATAAAGTTCTTTGTCTGTCTGTCTGTTGGCACGTTATGGGGCGATACTGAAGCTACACGGCCGCTTCAAGTTAAAGTTGATGGATCATGCACTAAACAACGGTAAAAGGGCCGCCGGTAGGCCCTTTGGAGCCTAAGAGTTTTGTGTTCGCTACTGGTGACGGCAGCTGAAAGCCACCAAGACGCGTTGTGCCTGCCGTGTGCCTAAAACTGGGATTGATGGTTAACTTTATTTCTTCAGAAGGAAATTGCGGACGATTCTGTTAAATATCCATTAGCCCAATACTGACGTCCTATGCTTACCTTTTGAGGGCTCCTGTTGAGCGACAAACGCTACCGCTACGCCCGCAACGCCCACAAGCTTTGCGTATGGCATTCTAATTCTCGACTATTTGCTTGCACTTTTTGTGTCTCAAATAAATCTTGTGGTGAACCTCTGCTTTTATTGTTGAGGTAAGTTTTAATTAGTACCTCTTAAAGCTTGCTGTAAGTTGCTGGTGTGAGAATCCCGATTTGCGGCCACTTCGTTTTCTTTTTCGCTTTCTATGTTTTCGTGGAAAGTTTTCCCCGCGTAATTCTCGCACCCCCCAACTTTGCATCGGTTTTCCGGCAAAAAAAGTGCGAGGATTATGCGAGTAAATGCTAGTTACTTCAACAATCACAGGCACTATTGATAGGTAAAGTGGGGGTTCGCTCTTATCCCTCACAATTTTAGGGCCATTGCATAGCTCAGCAACCATAATTAGAGCCTGCATTTTCTTCTAGACATGCAGTATAGTGCTAGAATAAATGTTGTGAAAACAAACTGAATGTTAATCTTAACAATTACGATTCCGTGTCTCTCTCAACATACACTGTGACCATGTTGCAGGGTGGAACAGCTGCGCCAATGTAGTTAAACTTGCATACCTGCGCCGAACTCGCCTATCAGCGCTGTACTGCGCCTCAGCACCAAAATTTAGCCGCAAAGTGCAAAAGCGTTCAAGCGCCGTGTCCAAAACATAGCTGAAACATCGTCTTTGGAGGTTACGGTTATAGTTTCGGTTTCGTAAAGGCTGTGAGCGCTCCAGGAGCAGCTGTGAGGTTGGATCTTTAAGTCGCAATCGCTACGCGTGGGCGATCACGGTTAACATCAGCGCTAGTGGCTCATGAATCCTTCTACATGCTGTGCTCTCAACGATAAGAAACTGCAAGAAAAGCAGGCTCTTTGACGTGGCTGTATTCTCTTACATCAGCTCGCGACTGCTTCTGCGCAGAACTGATAGACGAGCGGACAAGACTACGGTAAGTTGAGGCAAGGTTTATGTACAGCATAGAAATAGAGGCGTTGCATATTCGGCACTGGGGCCGACAGCTTAGGGACTCGAAGAGCCTAGATGTCTTCTCTCTGACGCATACGGCAGCTGCTTGGCGAAGCGCCGCGTAGTTCCTTATAGGCCCCAGGTGATCCTTTACGTCATCAATGTCCAATCAGAACTGCCACCGGGTCGCGTCATACTCCTCCAATGGGGACCCACCGCTGGGTTGCGTCATGATCCTCAAATCCGGAGCCGCTGCGCTGGGTTGCACCCAAGGACGAGTGATGTTGCCACGCATTGCGTAAGACTCGCCAGACTGGATGGCGCCGCTTGCATCATCGGGCTGCTATCGGGCCTGTGGGTTGAGGGAGCTCGCCGTGCGTTGCGTAAGATACACCGGTTCGTCGGGTTAGGTGACGTTGAGATGATGGCGTCAGGCGGGCTCGCTCACGGGCCTTGACACAGATTGCCTTTGCCGAGGCAATGACGTTTGGTCTGGACTCTCAGGCGTAACAACAGTGACCTGCAGTGCGCTTCTAGTTAACGCGCAGGCTGCGAATTTTTATTGTTCAACAACGCACAGGAAACATTCTCCACCGGCAGTATACCTTGGAGGTCACGATTCAGTTCATATATACACAGTGTGGCTAGGGAACGGCTGTGCAGCGCGAGCAGTCGGTTTTTTCAACCAAGGACATATTTGTGATAATGTTTTCTGTACATAGTGCTTGCTCGTTGTGTGTGCGTTTGTTAGTGTCCAATGTCTCTTACGTACCACGTCGAAATGAGCTTTTCTAAACAAGCTCGCTAGCAGACGCTGCCTGCTTAGGCGTTGCGAGGCGAGAGAGGGGGAGCGTGGAAGAGAAAGGGCAGGAGACGTGTATTGCTCAATGGGGGTGTTATCGCCGCTGGGAGGAATGTCTAGAGAAGATAGAGGCGGGACGTGGTCGCGCGAGCGATCGCACCCTTAGAACTAAGTTCATGGTTGCTGATGTGACACCCCCTCACCCTCATTTTTAAATGCGAATGCACTTCTTAGTCGGGCATCCAGTGTTGTCCGCGCACCGGCAGGTGTTTTCTCTCCACTCTCACTCCCTCTCGCATAGCAACCACTGCGGGCGCGCGCGCTTACTCTCGCCCCTTCCAACCGAAGCATATGTTGCGAGAGAGAGTAGGTACAGTGCCTTGCCACTCCTTCTCACGATGTTGCTCTCTCTTCTCCGTGCTCTCCACTCTCCCGTGGGCTCGCGCCTCACTCTCGACCGTTCCCTGGCTGGGCGCCTCTTAAGACAATGGCATAAGTCGCTGAATGTGCATGTCTGATGGCAACGATGTCCTCTCTCGCGCAAGAAATCGATTCGCATTGCCTCACGATTCCTTTTGGGTAGGTGGGATCATTTTTTTTATGCCCTTCTAAGCCGCGCAGAGTGATTCCGTTCTGCTTGAACTACAGGTACAGAGAAAGATTGGCCACCCTGGTGCAGTACTTGGCCACTACCTCCTTTATGACAACAGGCCTCACGAGTGGGAGTGTCCAATGCTACCGCACGCGCCCAACGAGCGCCGGGGAGTGGCCGGTTCGTTTGATCTCCGCTTCAACCGCGTTCGTCACGCATGCTCGTGCGTTTGAACCCGTGGATAGAACATATACGATGCGCTGGTGTCTGTTGTCAATATTTAATTGATACGAGACATGACGGCAAAACTCCGCCACGAATGTCCATATGATTGATATCGTAATAAGGATATGCAGAATTTGAAAAGTGCAGAGTGGATATGCAGAGTTTGAAAAATGCAGCATTGAACAAATGTTGCTCTACAAGCCCTTCCAATGGTGTTACATCGGCTCTGAATCTTCATCATTGTTCTGAACTTATTTGAAGAGGTCCTTTTATAGCTGCTCGAAGCCTGCTCCAAAACGTCTTTCTGGCTGCTCCCAGCGTGCTACAAAAAGCAATTTTGCGTACTCTGAGAACTTATCCCAAATCTACGTACCCCGTTCCACCCCTGATCTTGCAATTCTTTGCAGAACTGACACAATGAAGTTCCTGCTCCCTCTGTCTCGTGTGTCGCTGCTGTTCACGTCATTGCATCGTAGTCAGGCAGCGCTGCGCCTTTTGCGTGTTTTCACACCACAGTGCGGAACACTGGTATTAATGAGTTATATATATTTGACAAACCTGGTTTCTGCGCACACGCAACAACGTCGAGCTTTCTCGCATGCTTCCTTTCGATTGCACAACGTATCGCATGCAGCCGGACGCTTGCATGAACGGCGGCGAAGCTATGCACTCTGGGTAGGCAGCCATTTTTTTTTTGTCAGAGGTGGTCGGGGAGTGCAGCAGCGCAGTCGTGTTTGCGAGCGTTGGCGTATCTTGCAGGCGTGATCGAGTGCGAGCGACGCAAATTCAACTCCAAGAAGGGTCATGCACGATGTCAGCCTATCCGGAAGACTACACCGCAACGCTGTGCCAGAAAGACCTCGCTGAGGGGTACGAAGATAAGACAAGAATTTGCTCCGAGTGGACCCATTCACGCTTCGTGCGGGTGACGTAAGCGACGGTACACTGCACAGGTATACTGCGATGGTGCAGCGTGACGAATCAACTGAGGTCCATCATCAATGATTAAACGTACCTGTGTGGTCATAGATGCTTGGGGTGGATGTGGGGATCATCAGGGCAAATCGAAGTGGCATGAACCTTGTTGATCTTGCGTCAGAGCACGGACCTTCAGAGCACGACGGCAGCCCAACTCATCTCCATCTCCGACTGTCACGCGTACGGGCGACCGTCGGCCAAGGACGAAAGCTCTCTTGTGTTTCTTGAGGACCACCGGACTACACGAGCGCTTGTGAACAAACGTCGTGAGACCGTGCTGTGTGGTCTCAAGCTTACTATTTATTTATCTCTTTCTTACATTTCTCTATTTTTATTGTGATAGCAAATATATGGACACTCTTGGCTAGATTTTGCCACCGACGTCAGCGAGCACCGTTATTCACCATATATGTATACGTATTCATACATATGGAAACGCAAGAAAGAAAACAATCTAGATAACGACTCCGGCACGCGGAATCGAAAGTCTGACCTGTTGCTTGTGAGGGCGTGGGGTTAGTCACTGAGCCACGAAGGCGCACCTCTTTCAACGTTTAAACAGCAAACTATCTATATCTACCACTTACCGCTGGCGATGTCAATCTCAGGTGAACTATTATGTTTTCAACACTACCAACGAGATGGCGCAATGAGCGCACGCAGCCAGATCATCACGACGCAGTGACGCGTGCTCATGCGTTCATTTACTTTGCCCCGGGGGGGTGGGGGGTGGGGAAGATGCTCACGCGTGCGCCCGCTTATCTCAAGCAGTGGGCAGAATCGTACGCATTGGGCTTTCACCAGAACGATTCTGTTGTAGTTGCCGGGCGCACAAATGTTACTGCAATCGCTGCAGAATCTCAGTTCTCAATTGGGGGGGGGAGGGGGACACGTTGAATCTCAATGGAGGGGAGGGGGGGGCACGTTTCGATCTGCTTGCCATTCTTCGCGTGACATTCCAATTTGTTGCTATGGCATTCAATGCGTGGGCAGAGCTGAGATTTAATCTTTGTCTTTTTGTTTTTATTCGCCCTTCCCACTCTCAACCAAATGTAGGGTAGGCAACCGAGCCAGAGTTTGGTTAACCTTCCTGTTTTTCCTCTACATTTTTTCTCTCTCTCTCTCTCTGCAGTAATTAACAGTGATAGCAGAACAAGAGAAAGTGATATGACAGCAAGAGAGCGTGGCTGAATAGTTGCCGAACTTGGGCTGAGGTTGACTGCTTGCGGCGTGTTGGAGAAAGGCATTGGTTGTAGTTATTGAACACCACTGCCCGACCACAAGAAAACGCAACGCGCTTCGCATCTTCTCTTTGGGCGGCCGCGTTTATGTACGGGGCGAGCGAGTGGTGAACGCGAGTTAAAGCCATGCTATAGTGAATTAGAATATGATCATATTCAAAGCTAACGAGCGTCGCAGAGCTTGGTATGTATGGATGCTAAATGAGCAATGACGACGCTTCGAGTGTGGTCGCCACTTGGGGGTAAGGCCTGACCAAGCGCTTTGCAGCGTCAGAAAGCCTCGCGCTGCAACGGTCGCGTGTGTCCAGGCCTTTAATGTGTTGACAGCATTGAACTTCTCCTTTTGAAAACGATCAAAACGAGACTGGCGCTTAGAAACGACGAATTGAAGGAACGCTTAACCAGTAAACCAACCCTGGATGTCGCGGACACGATGCTTTACGGCACTCTGCCAAGGACAGCGTGAGAAGAGGGTAATAGAAGAGGAGTATTTTTTAAAGCGTAAAGTATGTGACCATGGCGCCGGGGAGAGCGTGCCCGGCATCTGTTGTCACGGACTCAAAGGTGATGGTTTCGACTTCCATTGACGGAAGTTTCTTTATTTATTTATTTACATTACCCTCTGGGACCATAAAGGCGTTACAGAGGGGGTGGGTAATTAACAAAAATGCAGCATTAACAGAACACAATAATACAACCGATTAATTAGAATACATGTTCAAACAATATTTAGTTATTAGAGGCTTAAGATATGATCGGTTACTGCAGTCTTGAAGGATGACACGTCCTCAATGGAGGCGACGGAGGGGGGAAGGTGGTTCCACTCGGCACTTGTCTTTGGCAGAAAGGAGTCTGAAAAAACGTTAGTACGGCAGAAAGGAATAAAAACTTTATACTGATGATCAAGACGTGACGATATGTATGAAGGTTGCGAGATGAGTTCCTGTTTAAGTGAATTATTTTGGTAAAGGATTTTGTGAAAAAGGCATAGACGAGAAAGTTTTCTTCGAATTTACAAATCAATTAGTCTAAGGTTTGATTTCATTAGTGAAACGCTAGATGTGCGGATATAGTTTGAAATAATGAAACGTGCTGACCAATTTCTAACCGACTCAATGATTGCAGATAATGTTTCTTGACCGGGGTCCCACACAGATGACGCATACTCAGTTATTTATCTTGTGATGATGGACATTGTTTTCGACGTCACTTGCGTGATGGAAATCATCACTGAAGTCTTCGTGTACCCCGGCATAAAACATTTCTTTTACTATTACTAAGTAAACCACGAAGGTTTATTGTGACCAAGTACATTTGAAACACCAAGGACACAATGGGATTCGATCCCAGTCCCCTGCGTGCTAGCCCAGAGAGTTCCACCACTGAGTCACACCGGTGTTTGAAACTGCGTTGCAAAATGAACCTAGGCAGGCTTAATGTCGGGAAAGGAACCTCGTTAATGCGGATGATAAAGCGTTTTAGAACAGCATTAGAACAACCAGGTGTCGCATTATGCGAACCGCATAACGAGTCAGTCGTCTAGTGCTCCAGCACATTGCAAAAGCCTCAGGCATAATTATTCATCGTCGTTGAAAGTGAGGCACTCTGAAATCTTCCCTCTGTTTTACGGCTGTAAATAGGCGTGATGTCGTCCGGCGAAAAGCCTGGAAAGTGGGCAGGATGAGACTACCAGCAGAGTAGCCAAACAATATGAACAGGAATATGAAAAATGAGCCCAAACTGCCACACGAAGAAAGCGTTGTGCTCTGAATGTATTCATTATTAAGAGATTGAATGAACGCTTGTATGAAAGAGAAAAAAAATGAATGAATGAATGAACTTTAATTAAAGTGCTGCAGTTTTTTTTGGCAAGGATTAAAGTTATGTTTATTTAGGCGAAAAATTTAAAAAGAAACTCCCATGGTGCGCGAGCACCATCGCATGGTTAAACGGTGGTAGCAAGACAGGGAGAGATGGTTACCACGCAGCCGTTAGGTTACGATTCACCTTCTACATACCGCTAACATTCCATTTAGCGGCGGCGGGAGTTTCCCCAGGCATGCCCTTAAACAACCGGGCGCCAGGTTGGGCATCGCCTGTACCCATTTTATCGGTGGGTGTCCTCCGGTGGGGTTCGAACCCGCCACCTACCGCACCCGAGCCGGACGCCCTAACCATTAGGCCACAGCTGCGGTGAGTGTCGGGGCTGCTGGCCTAGCATTTTGATTCTATCATAATTATAGAGCTTGGATTCGAAGCCTTTTCAGAACATCTCACTGCATGGAACCACATAAATTGCGGATATCTGCTTATGCACAGTTGCAATTGAAATAAGGGTTTTTATGCGGGGATCTTCGCTCAGTTGATTTTGGGACTTTAGCTCGCATTGGCTTCTTTAGGCTATCCACATCGCTACTCATACAGTCTTTCTTTTCTTCGTTGTGAAAGAATCGGCAGAAAAGGAAGGCGTAATGCGTAAACGGCCTGACGGAAGAAGAACCTTTTTTTTACATTGTGCCAAAATAATCCCGCCAAGTCGAAACAAAGTAATCCCCTTTCCATAGCCTGGATAATCTTAAGGTATTGACTTATAATACCGCCGGCTTCTTGGCCAATCCCCATTAGTTGGTGAGAGCCACGAAAAAGGATCAAGCAAGCAAACACGAACGAAAACCACGCGCTCACGCGTTTCTGGTGGTTTTGGTTGTTCAGGATCGGGTAGATTCATATCTTCTGAGTCTATTTGTATCCGTTATCTTGTGCTAGTTTACTTTCAGGGATCATCAAGAGATCGCAGCAATGTCCAGGATTTCTCCTGGTAAAGGCAGTTTGGCGGCGACAGCCTCTCTTCGATCAAATGAGATACCCTTCGATCTCTTCTTATCTCTTCTCAAATTTTATCGCTTCTCAAGTTTTATCTTTTGCTAGCTTCCCTGCCCTCAAATTATGTCCATCCCATATCACCTTGTACTCCCTGATTTGGTTATTCCCGTGAGCTCCTAAAGCAAGCCTACCTATTCCACGTTGCTTAATTTCTAATCTTGCTTGAACTTCTGATCTCATGAACAAGACCGCATTCCCAAACGTCAGACCCTGAACCATGACTCCTTTCCTTATTCCTCTCACAACATCATACCTATTGTAATTTTACAGTGCCCTATTTTTCATCACTGCTGCATTCCTGTTACCTTTAGTGGTCACGTATATTTCGTGTTCCCTTAGGTACTCGGTCTCAATGCTCATGCATATGCCCAGATATTTGTATTTATCTGTTATCTCTAGCGTGACTTCCTGTATTCTAAGATCACAACCTTCATTATCATTAAAAATTATGTCTGCTGATTTTTCCTTACTGAATATAAAATCTAACCCATCTCCCCCATTACCGCAGATGTCCATCGATCTCTGTAAATATTCCTTGTTGTCGGCCATTAGCACTATATCAACTGCATAAATCAATGCTGGTAGTGCCTCTTCAATGAGTTTTCCTTGTTTGACGAAAGAGAGGTTGAATCCCAGTCCACTTCCCTCTAATTTGGCCTCTAATCCTTGTAGGTACATCATGAATAAAAAGGATGACAGGAGACACCCCTGCCTAAGCCTCCGTTTTACCTCTGCAGGCTTGGATACCTATTTTTCCCACTTCATAACTACCTTGTTATTTTTAAAGATCTCCTTTAAAAGATTAGTGACTTCATCTTCCACACCTAGTGTGTCCAGTATTCCCCACAAGTCCTCTTGAACGACCCTATCGTTCGCTCCTTCGATATCCAAAAATGCTAGCCACAGGGGCCTGAGTTCGTTTTCTGCTATTTCGATGCACTGCGTCAGGGAGAACAGATTGTCTTCCAACTTCCTGTGTTTTCAAAACTCATTCTGCAGTTCCCCCAGCAACCCCTCATCCTGTATCCATGCCTGCAGTCTTTCCTTTATAATCTGCATCGCCAGCCTGTAGACCAATGATGTCACTGTTATAGGACGGTAGTTGTTTATGTCAGCTTTGTCCCCCTTTTCTTTATAGATCATGCTTATCCTGCTAAGTTTCCATCCATCAGGGATTTCACCATTGTTATTGTTCTGCTTCCTGCCTCTCTTAAAGTCTATTTAGACTTCGGACCTAATGTCATTATCAGCATAATTGGAATGCCTACTGGGCCTGTTGATGTACTATACGAACACTCTTCTCAGCTCTTTCCCACTCTCGTTGGGAAAATGGAGCCATTGCGCCACTTGATCCATTCTTGTCTATTGTGTTACATAAGACACTTCTTTGTTGAAAATTTTCTGTCACCCTTGTTCTGATATATTCATTAGCTTCGTCCCTTTCTATCCTAGCACCTTGAGCTGTAGTTATGAACCTCTGCTCTATGCTTGTTTCATTTCTTAGGGAGTTTAGATGGTTCCTAAATTTCGCAGCTGCCTTTCTGTCCTCTTTATGTACTTCTGCCAGTCACTGAGCACCCTTTGTTCTAATCTTTTCATTGATCAGGAGGAATGCTTCCCTTCTAGAACTTCCAGAAAGATGTCCCATTTTCTTTCAACATCGTCTGTCGGTTCACCCCGCTGCTTAGCATGCCTGTGTTCTCTTGAGGCTTCCTGACGTTTTGCTATGGCTCTCTTAACTTCCTCATCCCACCAACCCTTGGGCTTGTGTATTCTTTTCTGTGGTGACTTGTCACGTGCCTTAGCTACCTCTAGCCCAAACAGTCTAAGTAGATTTGTGTAAGTCCGCACTGTTTTTTTATCCTCAGTGATTACTATCTCAATTTGTTTAGTAGCAATTTCTATTTACCTTTCTGAATGAAAATTTTTCTGTATCTATAGTTGCTCATCTTGTCTCCTTCCCACTTTTGCTGTTCTTCCAAAACTTAGCTGGATACGCTTGTGATCACTACCCAGACTTCTGGAGCCACCTTCATCTGTGTGCATTCCCCTGAGCTTATCATACATCCTATGTGACATCAGTTCGTAATCTATCGTTGACTGCAGCCTTCCTACATCCCATGTCATTTGCTCTTCACACTTCTCAGTACCGTTGCAAATGATCAAATCATTCCTTTCACACATATCCATGATCATTTTGCCTGTTGAGTCAGTATACCCATCTATATCTTTTATGTGCGCATTCATTCATATCTCCTACTATAATTACCTCGCACTCTCCTCCTAATTCCTCAATGTTATTTCATATACACTCCACCATTGCCTGGTTTTCTTCTCTGGCCTTTGCTCCCGTCCACAAGTACACCAAACCAAGGAGTGTCATCTGCCCAGCTGCTTTCCTTCTTAAACATAAATGTTCCATGCATCCCTGCTTGACTCTTTGCCAACCCATGCTACTATGTACGAATGCACCAATGCCACCTTCCTTTTTGCTGCCTTCTGTTCTATTGCAATATTCTCATACGTAGTCCGGATTGCAAGGTGGTTTCTCCATGTCCCGAGGATGTGTCTCCACAATCCTATGCCCGCAGGGGCGCCTGCGCAAGTAGGCGTTTGGTGTGTAGCGACACCACGGACCCGAGCTAACGGGGTGGTTTCTACTCCCTCCCACGCCTAGCCGTGCGTGGCTTTGCCGTGTCCGGGGAAAGGGGATCCTGGGGGTTGAGCCGACGCTGGGTGATTGGACCATTAAGGCCCCCTGGCAGAAGCAACACACCCCTTTGGCCCCGGCTTCACACGGCACCCCTGGGCTGACCCACCCAGGAGAAATCGGCAGTCGCCTTTTCCTATCTCTCTCTCCCTACATCTTCGTCTTTATCTCTCACTTTTTATCTGTCCTGTCTTCTCCTCTCTTCTGTTTACTTCCAAACTTCCTGGCGGCTAGGGTTAACCCTGTGCAAATAGCCTACCTTGGTCTAGGCGCATTGGGTTATAGTAGCGTTGTACGGCTGGCGTCTGCAGGTTTTAGCACCCGCAAACTTGTAGCGTCCCCTCGTTGGGCTCCGTGGTGGGTGGCCGCCAACGCTTCTGAAGAAAATTAAACTGGCATGCATAGAGCATTTCCATTATTAAGTGATCGTACCGCCTTAAAGCGCGTACGCACCGAAGACTTAGGATTTTTCAACCGATCAACTGAAAACTTCCCCCATTTTCATGTTATACATAGTGAGATAAGCAGCAAGCAAGCCAGAACTGTATCCCCCTTTGTAGTAGCCAGATGTCTCACAGAAACTCTAGGAGCCGGGTACAAAGTTACCAAAATGGCCAGCGGAGACCTCCTCCTTGAAGTTCGAGAAAAAGAACAGTTTGAAAAGCTACAGAATCTTTCAACTTTTGGTGACACTCCCATCACTGTAACGCCACACAGATCGATGAACACAACCCGTGGAGTAGTATCTGATGCTGATTTGCTAGGCTTGACTGAAGAGGAACTTCTGGAGGGGTGGAAGAGTCAGAATGTGACCAATGTACAAAGGATCACCATTAGAAGAGACAACAAGGTAACACCAACGAAACACCTGATACTCACGTTCGCTTCCAGTAATCTGCCAGAAAGTATTCAAACAGGGTACACTAAGACGTCGATCAGACCATACATACCTAACCCACGTCGTTTTTTTAAATGCCAGAAGTATGGCCACGGCTCACAAAGCTGTCGTGGTCATCAAACTTGTGCACAATGTGGAGTGTCAGGCCACAATTCTGACAATTGCGAAGAACCACCACACTGTGTTAACTGTGGCGGAAATCATGCCGCATACTCACGGTCTTGCTCATTCTGGAAAAAAGAAAAAGAAATTATCACATTGAAAATTAAAGAAAATATCACATTCAAGGAAGCAAGACGAAGAGTGTCGCCATTTTATGGCGCTACATATGCTGATGCGGCGCGTCAGGGGGCAACGCCGCACCAGCCCTCGTCACTCCTTCGGCTAGCGCAGAGCGAGCCGACGGCTGTGGCACCTGCCCCCAAGGCGGCAGTATAGTTCAGTCTACTCCGCCGCCTAGTGAATTGAGGCCGGAGACTCCAGGGTCCTCTGGTCTCAAGACCTCCCCTCACCAGGCGAGGCCTAAAATCCGAACCACCAGCTCGCATGTGCGGGCAACCAGTGCCTCTGGGGAGGCAATGGATATAACGGTACCCTTGGTACCAAAAGAGCGGCGCGCCTCCTTGGAGCGCATTAAGAAAAATAAAAAAAAAACAATAACGGGGCCGGACGACCGTCCTGCCACCTGAATTAACGAGCTCACTCCAACACAGGATACTCTTTGTACACACAGCAGCATCTCTCTTGTTTAAATATGCAGACAGAAATATTACAGTGGAACATCCGAGGCCTTCTTCGAAACCTCGATGACTTACAAGAACTCCTCCATGAACACAATCCAAGAGTGCTGTGTGTACAGGAGACACACTTAAAACGAACTAACACAAACTTTTTACGTAACTACATAATCTTCCGAAAGGATAGAGATGATGCCATGCTACCATCCGGTGGTGTAGCGGTTATAGTAAGTCAAGGTACAGCATGCACACAATTACCCCTTCAAACTTCCCTCGAGGCGGTGGCTGTCCGAGCAGTTATTCTAAACAAACTTGTCACTGTTTGCTCTTTGTACATACCTCCGCACCACCGTCTCGAAAAACTTCAATTCCAGTCTTTAATAGACGAACTACCTGAACCTTATCTGGTCCTTGGGGACCTGAACGCACATAATGGTCTGTGGGGTGACTCTCGCTGTGATGCCCGAGGTCGTCTCATTGAACAATTCCTCATTTTATCGGGTGCTTGTCTGTTGAATAGGAAAGAGGCAACATACTATAACCTTGCCAACAAAGCTTACTCTTCCATAGACCTCAGTATCGCATCTCCTTCATTTGTACCGTTACTTCAGTGGAAAGTCATAAATAATCCATACGGAAGTGACCATTTCCCTTTAGTTTTGAGTACACCAATAATAAATGAATGTCCTCCACATGTTCCCAAATGGCTGGTAAACAAAGCCAACTGGGAACGATTTCAAAAGCTTACTCACCTAAATTGGACTGACATATGCGGGTTAGGCATAGATGAAGCTGTGCAGTACTTCACGGCTTTTCTTACTGACGCAGCAACCAAGTGCATTCCACAAACATCTGGACTGCCCGGCAAACGACAAGTTCCGTGGTGGAACACTGAGTGTCAGAATGCGCGAAAGGAACAGAACAGGGCATGGAGGTTGCTGCGGAACTCGCCGACAGCGGAAAACCTTGAGAGCTTTAAGAAAATAAAATCTCGAGGCAGGAGAACGCGTCGGCAGGCCAGAAAAGAAAGCTGGCACAAGTTTTTATCAGGGATAAATTCATATACACAAGAGGCTAAAGTCTGGAACATGGTTCGTAGGGTAGCAGGAAGACAAGTACACTCACTCCCACTCGTAAACACACAGGGTGATAGCCTGGAAGATCAAGCGAACTTCCTCGGTGCACACTACGAGCAGGTGTCTAGCTCGTCACAAAGACACAAAGCAAAGATAGAAAAGCAGAAACTAGAATCCAAGTGCACAAATTACGAGGAATGCAACCAACCTTTCAACTTAGCTGAGCTACAAACATCACTAAACTCTTGCAATGATTCCGCTCCAGGCTACGATCGTGTCACATCTGAAATGTTGAAAAATCTGCCGCTCGAAACTCGAAAAACTTTACTCTCTCTATACAATGCTATCTGGCTTTCAGGCACCATCCCTGCTTCCTGGAAAGAGGCTATTGTTATCCCAATTTTGAAACAGGGAAAGGACCCTTCCTTAGTTTCAAGTTATAGGCCCATTGCACTAACCAGCTGCTTTTGTAAACGTTTTGAAAAAATGATAAACCGCCGACTTTTACATTTCGTTGAAACACACAATCTGCTCGACCAATTTCAGTGTGGGTTTCGGGAGGGTAGATCCACCACGGACCATCTGGTGCGTATCGAGGCACAGATCCGAGACGCTTTCGTCCACAAACAATACTTCCTCTCAGTGTTTCTCGATATCGAGAAGGCCTACGACACAACATGGCGTTTTGGCATATTAAGAGACTTGCCTCACCTGGGTGTGCGCGGTAGAATGCTTTCCATGATCAAGAGTTACTTGTCCAATCGGAAATTCCGTGTCCGTGTGGGCAGTATTCTCTCGCAAACATTTGTGCAAGAAACGGGAGTACCGCAAGGTCGTGTACTTAGTTGTACACTTTTTATTATTAAAATGAATTCCTTGCACCTGTCCATCCCCCGCAACATTTTCTATTCCACAAATGTCGATGACGTCCAGCTTGGCTTTAAGTCATGCAACCTAGCCATGTGTGAGCGGCAGGTTCAGTTAGGTTTAAACAAGGTCTCCAAATGGACAGAGGAAAACGGATTCCGGCTGAACCCAGGAAAAAGCACGTGTGTCTTGTTCTCCCGAAAGAGAGGCATGCACTCAGAACCCGACATCGAACTGAACGGCCAACGTCTGTCTGTGAATGCGGAGCATAAATTCCTAGGCTTAATCTTGGACAACAAGTTGACCTTCGTACCACACATAAAGTATTTAAAAACAAAATGTTTAAAAGCCATGAATGTTATAAAAGTGTTGTCACCTACTACGTGGGGTAGTGACAGGAAATGCCTCATGAATCTGTATAGAAGCCTCATTCGCACCCGCTTAGATTATGGGGCCATTGTTTATCAGTCTGCGACTCAAAGCGCTTTGAAGATGCTGGATCCCGTGCACCATTTAGGCATCCGCCTTTCTACGGGTGCTTTTCGCACCAGCCCCGTAGAAAGCCTTTACGTTGAGTCAAATGAGTGGTCGCTTCATCTGCAAAGAACTTACATGTCCTTTGTATATTTTCTTAAGGTGAAAGCAGACAAGAGGCACCCCTCATACTCTACTATTAATGATTTGTCGAGCTCCATTCTGTTTCAAAACAGGCCTTCAATGAGGCAGCCCTTCTACGTTCGCCTGAAGGGTCTAGCTGAGGACACTGGAGTGTCACTCGAACACAGTTTAATGGCTCCTGTAGCATACCTTCCACCGTGGCAGTGGCAGACTATAGATTGCGATGTGTCTTTCCTAGAAATTTCTAAACATGCGCCTATTGCACATATTGGAACATACTTCCTGGAACTTCAACACAAATACACACGTCCTGAGTTCTTTACAGATGCCTCTAAGTCCAACTCCTCTGTGTCCTACGCTGTCGTTGGCCCTTCCTTTTCGGATGCTGGCCCTCTACATCCAGGCACAAGTATTTTCACAGCGGAAGCCTACGCGATACCTGTGGCAGCTAAGCACATCAAACAATTACAAATACAAAAAGCAGTAATTTTTACAGACTCCCTCAGTGTGGTAACGACTCTGCACAGTCTTAAAAAACAAAAAAAACCCTGTCCTCATTTCACTTTACTCCATTTTATGCACACTCTACACACTCAATCAACATGTTGTAGTGTGCTGGGTGCCAGGGCACCGTGAGATTCAAGGCAACGTGAGGGCGGATCAGCTCGCTGCATCCGTCCACAAAAGCACTGGCCCTACACCCATATTAATCCCGGCCCTTGATCTTAAGCCGTCTCTCAAACGAAACCTCAGGGACTACTGGCAGAGCAAGTGGGATACACACACACAAAACAAACTACACGTTATTAAGCCACACCTTGGTCATTGGTTGCCCGTATCGAAATCGCGTCATACAGAGGTAATACTAACGAGACTCAGGATAGGACACACATACACGACACACACATATCTTTTGTTTGGTGGCGATCCACCATTGTGTGACAGATGTGGTGAAGCATTGACAGTCCTTCACATGTTAATCCAGTGCAAACACTTAGAAACTCTAAGAAAACGACATTTTTCATTACCCTACCGACAGCATATACCTTTACACCCTGCAATGTTCGTCGGTAGGGAACCGCTTTTTAGTCACAAATCATTGTTAGCGTTTTTAAAAGAAATTCATAATTTTCATATCATATACCCGGGCATTCCGTAGCACGACCTCTCTAGAGAGGTTTTTGCTGCGGAGGTTACACAAGAAAGCACTTGCCTCACGGCCCTTGGACGCAAGGGTATGAACGAGTGAGGCACTTGTGCTAATGCCATACATATCCACCATCGTCTTATTATCACCAACTTTTGTCATCATTCACACCACACACATCTTTCACGGCATGGTCATCATTTTATTACTTGTATGTTCTTACCCGCCTTATCGCGAGGAATTTTATGGCCCTTATACAGCCGCTTATCACAATCATTGTCCATATTTTTAGTAAGATGAAATGGCGCTCTTTGGCCAACAAATGGCCCTTGCGCCAAAAAACACCATATATCATCATCCACAATCCCATATGCCATCGGCTCCTCTTGCCTCAACTGCTCTTCTATCCCTTCCCACATTAACCTATTCCTGCCACCCTGCATGTTAATATAGCTTACGTCTGACTTAGCACGGCCCTTGTGCTTACGTCGATTTCTTCTCCCACGGACTTTGTGTGGCTTGAATATTTGTGCCCCTTTAGAACCATCTTTGGCTACACTGTTGGCCTCAGGGCTAGGTCCCCGCGTGGTCTCCGCTCTGGGTCCACGCGTGGATAAGTGACGGCCTCTCGCGGCGGCCTCTGTAACAACCGATCAGGCCATGTTCTACTCGGCCAATGGCTGATAGTTGGGCTTAATAGGCTCAATTCCTTGATTTGTTGAGAGAAGAGAAAGCTATTTTTAGCTGACCGATAATTTATTGTGAATTACAGGCCGCATGCTGCGCTATAGTATTTTGATCGCGTGTTTTCGGGAGCCAATACTACAGATAAGCACCGTTTTCTGACCATGCTCAGAAAGTATTGCAGGGCCCCTTCAAGAAAGGTATCACTAGCAATGCCGTTACGAATCATTGGCTTAGCTTTGACGTCAAATTTACTATCCTTAGGTGCATATACCCTAGGGTACAGCAACGGGAAAGTGTGCGCGGCCGTGCAATATTTTATTGTACAGTCTGAGAGATTTACTTAATAACCTCAATACCAAAATGTTCTCAGTTAACCAATGTAGGCTATAGAAAAAAGTTTTCTTTGATATTAATCAACTATTGCTCATTCAGCAGGAACTAATTTATTTAATTTTTTTCTCAGGGATAATTAAAAAAAATAAATATGTCTGTTAATTTTTTCGTCAGTATTTAAATATATACATTCCTTTTTTGTTTTTGTTAAGCTACCGAATTCTTGTCCGATCCCCCAGGGTGGGTGTGAGCCATAAGTGTAGGATCTACATCTACGCCTACATATTAGCGTGAAATAATGGATCGGAACTAACTGAACACCGATGGCACGTGATGTGACACGGCTTCACCCACGTAGTACGCTTTAATTGTCCACATAATTCCGACCAACTGCGTATATTTAGTTCGTACTTGCTACGAGATTACAAAATATCAACGATCAGACCAGCACGAACACTCAATTATGGTAGTATCACGCTGTCCATACTTCGGGAAGGGAAGTGAAAACACTTCTCGAACGATAACATACACTGGCCTCGACAATACGTTGAGAAACGGACAAACCATGGGAAGGTATGACATAGCCAGAACAAGGGGGAAAATAAAATAAATGTTTCGAAGAGGGCTATGAGTATAGTGATGCACAAAGTAATAAATAACGAAAAAGACGAGCGATTTTACGAGAATAATTGTTAGATTTTCTTTCTTCGAAGTCCCCCTTATAGCAAAAATTTCGAATAAAATGTGGTTATCTGCTCTTTGAATGACAGAGCGTTTATTTGAAACAGGGTGGTCGGTAACCAGCGAAGTATTTTTGGCAAGAATCATGACCCACCACCCCAAAGCCCCTTCTCCTGTCCGAGTGCGTTTTTAATTTTTTTGACACATTTGGGATAACGTTTGTCAATAACGTTCAAAGCAAGACGAGAGAACCTTTGGAGCTGATCTCAGATTTATTTATTATTTATTTCTTAAATTTTATTTATTTATCTATTTGGATATATAAGGGGTGAAGGACGCATTCACAATTAAGGTGTACGGCAACTGGAAAAGAAATACTAGAAATACGATTTCCAGGTTTGTAAGTTTCTAAAATAAAATTATTTAAACATCACACACAGTCATACACGCAATGAAGGTAATTATTAAAAAGCTTATCGTACCCGAGAAATGAGTGGAGCGCTAACTGAAAGGGGTTCTGAAACAGTTTTTCAAGTAACCTTGGAACGAATTTATTACAAGAACGTATTGCCTCACGAATTTAACGCCGCAAAAGTTTGAAGAGTCCGTCCAGTCGCACGCTGCGAACTCATTCTCTCTTCTATCGTCTGGACGAAAGCGCTGGAAGCTAAGCAGGGAGGAATGACAGGGGAGAAGAAAATACATCACGCGCGTCTCGTGACCTTGAGCACTGTTTTTTTTTTTTTTCCCTCGAACACGTGGCCGTTTCAGTGTGCCGCGCGCACGCGTTGATAAGTCGCGGCCTCCCGCGGCGATTCCGGTAACGACCAAGCGCGCCATGTTCAAATCGGCCAATGGCTGATAGATGGCCTTTTACGAGCCATTGTTGAACGTGTTCCGTCATTTGTCGAGAGAATAGAAAGCAATTTTTCGTTGGCTTTGATACTTTATTGTGAATTCAAGGCCGCGTGATGTGCTATAACATTTAGCTCGCGTGTTCTCGGGAGCCCCTACTACTAATCGGCAGCACTTTTTGACCATGCTCAAAAAAGTGTTCCAGTGCCCCTTGAAGGGTCGGGTAATTGTTGATTGTGACAATGCTAGTTGGAAGGAAATTCCACGGATCTTATGGTAGTGCAACAGATATATTCAGTTTTTTTTTTCAGAATGAGAAAGAAATCGGTTTGACAATATATGCCTGCTCAAGACGAAATGTGGTGCGCGGAAAGAATACGAGATCGTGACAACGATGTGTTCATGCAAGTGTGTAAGAAGGATAATCGAAAGTGCTAGACGCACGGCGAGTGAATGCACATTGAGAGTATTTTGTGTTTGTTTTGTGACACTTTGAATTGTTGAATAATATCATCGCATGAACCGGGTTGCTTTGTTTTGAACCGCTTCGAGATGGTTGGTTCAGGTAACGCGTGTAAGAGGCCAAATAATGGATGCGCATTCTAACCAGTGCTGGCGGTAACACGTTACAAGTACCGTCGTTACCGGTAACACATTGCTTCTTTCGGTAACTTAGTAGCATACCAGTTACAATTTCGTAACTGTAACGTTACCATTTTTCGGTAACAAGTGCTGTCACTTTGGTGACTGTCACTGTGGTGATCACTTTGGTGGCTGTCACTGTGGTGAGTTGTGCCAGTGATGGTGGCACATGTTCGTAGTGGAATTTAACCAGTTTCTGTGAGTAACCGCCACTAATCATCTATATGGTCCCCAGGCAAGAAAGCCTCCACCAAAAATGGCATGGCCGTTGAAAGTTGCGCTCCTTTATTGCTAGGTATTATTTTTTAACCCAAAAGCATGGATCGTATATATGTATGTTTGCGTTGGTCTGTACGTGCTCATTTACTGGCAACCATTTCTTGCCCTTGTTATTTATTCACAATATCTTACAGGCTCCTTATGGGAGCATTGTGTAAGGGGGGCGATACATGGTAAAATATGGCATGTAATAAATGAAAAAAAAGAAATCTAAACTATACAATCTGAAAAGTACACTGTTATGTAAACAAGTGCCAAAAAAAGAAATCAGGAAGATTAACACTAAGGTAGAAAAAAAACAACAACAGAAGAGCGTGCGCGAAACACGAACTAAGTAACATGGACAGTCAGTGATTGAAAAATAAAATAAATTTAGTGGCGTTTACAATACAGTGTGACATAATACTTATTTACCCCTGTTAATATTTGTATTTGTTCCCTCACAAAAGAAAAAAAAACACGTGAAAACGATTTCTGCAAGCTTACGTGTAACCCTTGTTCTGCCTCCTACAGAATCATCTCTTCTTTTTAATCCGTGGGAATTTTCCTTCGTAACCACTAATTGACGGAGTTGACGAATGCGGGTCCCATAGTTCACGGCGCCGTCACGCACTCTTGTGCATTAATTGCAAGAACACCACGCGGGGTGTACAGCGATTTGTATAGATTCCGGATGCCCATATTGATTCGATTCGAAGGTCCAGTGTCATTTATTCGAATTGTTTACGGTCACAGCTTCTGCCCCGCGAGTGTACAGGTGTTATACAATTCCGCAACGATCCACACGACCGCGGCAGGCACAGTCATTTCCCGCGGGGCACCTCTCCTGACCTTGCTGAAGAAATAACGTCCGTTGTATGAAACCTCATTTGTTGATCTCTAATGTTGACTGATAAAAAAAAGAGAAAGAAAAAAATGAAAATACTTTCTGTGAAGGTCAAGCGCATCACGATAGCCTCCTTGAGCTAGCGGAGAACTTATTTATTATTCCAGGTCGTGAGCCAACTTCGCAGTCTAGTTAGCCGCCTAGAGGGCGCAAATCATGACCGGAAGAAGAATGAAACGGGGGCGTAGAGTTCACGCTTTTGTTGCGCCCCCCTCCACCTTTCTTTTGCTCGATCGAACAATGAACGATTAAGCAATAAAATATAAACGCCCACGGGGTCCGTTATGAGCACATCCGCAAGCAGAAATATGGCCCCGCCGCGGTGGTCTAGTGGCTAAGGTACTCGGCTGCTGACCCGCAGGTCGCGGGTTCGATTCCCGGCTGCGGCGGCTGCATTTCCGATGGAGGCGGAAATGTTGTAGGCCCGTGTACTCAGATTTGGGTGCACGTTAAAGAACCCCAGGTGGTCAAAATTTCCGGAGCCCTCCACTACGGCGTCTCTCATAATCAAATTGTGGTTTTGGGACGTTAAACCCCACAAATCAATCAATCAATCAAGCAGAAATATGGCAGGCCAAAAGCTGCTGAAACAGAAATGTCTATTCCATCGACGTGCAGTAATCTTAACATCTTCAAGTTAACGTAGACGCTTGATGAAGACGAATCGCAAGACAGTTGTTTTCGATTCAGATTCAGAGCAAATTGACGTGACCCCCCCCCCCCCTTCAAATGCACTGTGAAGGGCCAAGGAGGCAACGAAAACAAGAGCGTTCCCGGTGTGAGAAACCCCCCCCCCCCCCTCCAAGGTGGATGCGGAACCTACACCATCATGGCGGCGCACTTCAGAAAAGCATATAGGAACACTGTCGGCGTGTTTTTTTTGTTTTTTTTGCAGTTTATTCCGGGCAGCCAAGAGGTTCCATCATGTCTAATTCGGAATGGAAAGGCAGCTGCATGTCCACGTTTTTTTCTTTGAGGGCGAAGCTCTTAGTCTAACCTTGTCACGCGTCACGCGTAACCGAGAGAAGAAGAGACGAGAAAAAAAGAAGGCAGTATCTCCGGAACAGTATAATAGATGGCGATGTCTCATAGAAGTACATACAAACTGCAGTTGAGTGAGGATATTCTAGATGGAGCTGTACCGCTACTCTCCGATTGGCTTCGCGCGCTTCGCCTAGGAGCGCGGGGAACGAGTGCCTCTCTCAATCTCTGGATCGTCGCCGTACGTGGCGAATCGCAGGTGAGACATGGACGAAGCACAATGCCGGGCACGTTGAAGACGTTTGCACTCGGCTTCCTTGGCTTGCGTCTCGTCGGTGTTACCTGCGCAACTACGTCTGCATTCACGAATGCGATCGGACGCATGCATGGACGGACGGAAACACGGACGGATGGATGAACGCCGCTTCGCCTCACTCCTCATCATCACAAACTTGCTGTGGCTTGGGAGCATTCGAATACATTCGGTACTTTTTAACCGACAGACAATCCTACATTCAAATTCAGGACAATGAATATGGCCCTTTCCCTTTAGGAACTAGATGTACACCGCAAGGTGTGATGCTGTCTCCTTTATTTTTCAATCTGGCCATCATGCACCTGCCGGCTCGGCTGGCTGATGTTCCCGGTACACGGCATGCATTGTATGCTGATGACCTCACCATCTGGGCCACGCAGGGTTTGCTCGGAGATATTGAGGCGAACCTGCAGCAAGCCGTGAGCATAGTCGACCACTATGCCCGCCAGTGTGGCCTTCAGTGCTCACCATCAAAATCAGAATTCGTGCACATACGCCCCTCACCCAAGTGCACAGCCAAAATTGAACTCTCACTGGAGACAGGTGCAATCCCTGAATAAAAAGAAGTCCGGGTACTGGGGCTATTTTTAATCAAAACAGACGGTCAGACACCACATTGGCCAAACTACGGAAGGTGGGTGACTAGGTGGGCC